>NW_027187574.1:0-75028 GCF_041381155.1 Argopecten irradians | reverse complement strand
GGCTCTTTGTTAGTTTGTTAGTTGATGAATACTTATAAACTGTTGGGATCTTTGGTGTGACAGACTGAGATCGGACCCCCGATACGTTACACAACTAAGGTCATTTAGGGCCAAACTACAAGTCAGGCATTAATATCAGGATAAAAAGGTCAGGGTAAGAAAAGGCAAGTAAAGATTAAAACACAGATTGTAAACGTTTATTTGATAAAAAAGGTTTGCATGGGATAAAAGTTTCGGCTAAAACACACGAGAAAACTCATGCACAAAAAGTTGATGAAACGATGAAATGTTGAGTTGATACGATGAAATGTTGAGTTGATACGATGAAATGTTGAGTTGATACGATGATATGATAAGAAAAACGTTCATATTTTATCTAAAATACCGATTTCTTTGAGATAATTAAAAATACGATTATGTCTCACGGCATGAAACAAAGTGTACATGTCGGAGACATCGTAGTGCTTATCTCGTATGTGCTTAAAATCAATACAGTGCACTAAAATATGCTCCACTGTGAGAGGAGAATCTTACATGCATGGCATGTGGGGAGGATCCTCCCCTCTCAATAGATAGGAATGTGTAAAATAAGTGTGTCCAGTTCGGAGCCGAGAGAGAACAACTTCCTCTCTGCGGTCTCTCCGACTGGACAGTTTAGGATTAAGTGTAGGTTGAATTTTAAACAGTTTATTGTTTGTTTCGGTAGACCACCTTTGTTGCCAATGGTGTTTGATGGCTAACTGAATTGAAGGTTTGATGTGGGTGTATGGTAGTTTCAAATCTGTTTGTGCTAGGCAAAGAGCAGTCTTAGCTATTGTTCATTCCCCTTAATACCCACATGACTGGGAATCCAGAGATAAGTAATTTGAGTTTAAGAAGATAATCGAAATATTCGGATTAAAAAATTTTGGATTAGAGTATTTCTAGGGCTTCTTGATTTCAAAGCCTTGAAGAACCGAAAGAGAGTCTGAACAGATGATTGCCTTTTCAATGCGGTGTTCTTCGATATGGTCAAGCGCCACAGACCGATAGACACATGCTTCCGCAGAGAAAATGGAGGCAGTATCCGGGCAGTCGGATAGAGGGAGCAGTGATTTAGATGTAACAGCATGCTGCCGCAACATTATCACCATCTTTTGATCCGTCAGTGTAGAATCTGAACATGGTCAGGGAAAGCCCTAATGCACTCCCGAAAGGAGGATTTGTGTTCTTCGGGTAATGCACTGGATTTTGCCCTCTCATGTAGAGATTAATTTGATTATCAGGTGTTTGAATGAGCCATGGTGCGGTATACATCCTGGAATGGCTCGCAAAGAATGCGACTAAGCACTGATTTTTTCTGGCATTTTTTTGTTTTGTTTTCTTAAGCTCTTTCTGTTCCAACGCTTCTATTTTGTCCTTATATGCCTCATGGGACGTCAGGACAAAGAAGGATTTCTTTTCCTGTCTTTCTTTTCTTGGGGGGAACAACAAACACTAGGGAAAATGCCGACGTCCTCTTTAGAACTAGCATCGTTTGACAATAGCCTGGAGGCCCTACCCATAATTCCTAGCGGTGGGTTAGGGCCTGGTACACGTCCGATAATGGCGGCCCACATCACCGTAAACAACATGGCGGACGGCAGTAGACAGGTATAGGGATACGATAAAGAAACGTGTTTTCCATGTGTTATATTTGGTGACATAGGGAAAACTGGCGTGCACATGTTTTCTCCATCATCTATTCTAACAGTACAATGTGTTATTTTAGATGCAAGTACATGTGTGATAATGGAAATATTTTGATGGATTTTGTAAGCGCCTCTGAATCATGCTGACGTTTTTATACTTTTGTCTGTTAACCAGTAGGCCACAATGGCTTTGTTTCGTTAAAGTTAACTTATAAGGACGCGACTAGATTGAAACTGGTGGACTTATATTCTTATTACACATTCACCTATTTCACCAGTTGCACTGCGTTTAATTTAGCAATGTCAATGTCGGCTTTATATGTGCAATAATATACATTAATTTAATATCGCTACTGTGTGTTTTGTATAACGTTTGACATATTTACCTGTATGGCTTGTTCGGAACGTTAACAAATACATGACATGAGTCCATTCTGCGGGCAGCCCATGCCTGCTGTCATGCTATCGCTATAGCACAACAGTTTCAATGTTTTGAACAATTCAATTCCCCCATGAAAAAAACTAGATCCTTCGAAAGAATTCACCTGGCAGGCCATTCAACGCAAACGTGCTTTGGTTGAAATGTGCTTGTAGTGTGCAGTGTACATGGTCTTGTTAGAATGACCTATAGCTAGGTAACTTTGTGTGATGTTTTGTATTACAATCGATACAAAAGTTCTTGGAAAACTTGTCATTATGTCATCAATTTATCATGTGAATGTACATTGACTCCAATTGATTAAGAATTTCATATGAGATTCTTTTTTTGATCTGTGATAGTTAACACCTGTTGTGGGAGTTACAAAGATGAGACTCTTGGAGAGTTTTTCGTTACAGTTGTACGTTAAATGTGTCAAGAAAGATTTCCTGATGAACATTGTGAGTAACGATGCTGTATGACATACAGTGTGGGGGTTGTGGAAATACTTAAGATTTTTGATTTTATTTCAAGAGTTTGTGTGTGTTAGCTATAGTTGTTTGTTTGAATGAATCATATGCGATTCTTTTTTGATCTGTGATAGTTAACACCTGTTATGGGAGTTACAAAGATGAGACTCTTGGGAGTTTTTTGTTACATGTTGTACGTTAAATGTGTCAAGAAAGATTTCCTGATGAACATTGTCAGTAACGATGCTGTATGACATACAGTGTGGGTTGTGGAAAAAACTTAAGATATTTGATTTATTTCAAGGAGTTTTGTGTGGGTAGTTGTTTAATTTTGAATGAAATTTTAATTTATTATTTAAGAATATTTAAAGATTTTCAATATTGTTCTCGGAACTTGTTGGTTTGAATGAAATTTAAAATCATAAAACTGATTATTTAAAAAATATTTAAAGATTTTCATGATGATCTCGTACTTGTTTGTTCGAATGAAATTCAAACTGATTATTTATAAAAATATTTAAAGATTTTCATGTTGATATCATTGTCGTGATATTGTTTTAGGCATAATTATGATTTCTTTAATACATATTAATATGGCATTTTTCAGAGTGTGGAAGTTTTTTGTCCAAATAAGATGTGTTCCTGTATGACCATATTTGAGTTGTAGATATTCTTTGTAAATTTCACAGTTTTGTGTAACAGGTGATTGTTTGAATGAAATTTAAAAACCAATAATTTAATATTTTTTAAAGATTTCCTGATGATCTCATTGCGATTGTCATGATGTTGGTTTTTGGTATAATCATAATGTCTATAATATAGCATATTTCAGAGTGTGGAAGTTGTTTGTTGAAAACTGAATATTACAAGTATTTTAAAAAATTTTCTGATGATCTCATTGTCATGATGATGCTGCTTAAAGCATAAACGCTCATCATTTTTATGTTTTTCAAACACATTTAGTGATGACCACGTAGTTTTGTTTGGTAATATTGAAATCTTTGATGTTTTGTCATAATAAATTGAGAACTTGTAAAGATATTTCAACTCTTTGTCTTCAATTATGGTTCCACACATTTGTAGTCTATAATGCTTGATGTTGAATCAATCTGTTGGTTATATAACAGATCATGGAGAACTTAACTCCAAAATTAACTGTATGGAAATTCTATAGACTGACAGAAGGAATAATATGAATTACATATATTTTAAGGAGCAATACAAAACACCTCTGTAATGCAATCTTTTTTCTTTTTTAAATTTGAAACACTATCTGGAAAAAGAGTCTCTAAACCTGTCTCTCAAAGTATCAATAAATCAATTACCCTTAACACTTTTGAATTTGGTGTAATAATCCAGTGGGGCTCATTATCGGCCTTGGACGCTGCTTCAGTTTCTTTGGAGTTCATTTTCTTTGCATTAACAGGGCATAGGTATGCAGATTCTGATGTTGAAAACTTGCACATCTTTCAGTAGCGTTTGCAATATGCTAATGGTCAAAATGCCTGCAACCAAAAATATAGGTTCTATAATGTATAAAAGCACGTTTTGGGTATGAAGACATTGTGTATAACTTGTCAAAACAGGCACCATTTAATCCGGATCCCTCGTCTATTCCGCATAATTGTATGGTATTGATTCATCTGTGAATATTCCTGGCTATTCCAGCTTTATACATTTGTATGCCTGATCACAGTGACATTTGATTTAGGATAAGATTACTTACTCTGTATACTGTATGTGTAAACTCATTATCATGGTCAGCTGACACGTGATAACATTGTATGTTTCAAACATGTATTTCAAAATAATCCTGAATTAAATGTAACTTCACAACTTTCTTATAGTAACTCTTTTAGCATAAATTTGTAACAGGAGAGGAGAAAATGCCACACCGGGATTCGAACCCGGGACCCTCCAAACACTAGCACAAGTGCTCTACGGACTGTGTCATGAGCTACCTGGTCACCGTTGATCAAACTCAGCATCCAATCCCGCTACAAAATTATTAGCCTGTGCAATGTATCTCTTGACTGTTATTTTACACAAAAATGATCAAAATTACCAAGTACACCTCATTGATAGAAAACTAAAATAAACCCCTGGTGATACATGTTTTCTACATGTACGTACAACATACATGTACCCGTAGATGTTGATAATAAATTACCTATGACATTATTTTTTTTTTGTTCCCAATAATCAAATGTGGTATGGTCTTTTTTCATATAGAGCTCAGTGACATACATCAGAAAGTACATATAAGAAATGAAAAATGGGTAATCCAGGCATGGCATATTTATAGATACTGAATTTTATATAAGGGAAAGTGAGGCATGATAAATTAATGTAATTGTGTAATGTGCATAATGACAACAAAGCTAGGTTTCCCTTGGAATTGGAAACGCAAGTACACCCTCATGTGGATTAGAACCTACACCAGAAACCTCTCTAATTCAGTAATTCAATTATACACTTATAAGAAACGATCTTTGCATAACTTGACTCTGTCATAAAATGTATAACGTTCCACGGAACATGCCATACCTGGGATAAACTGTCAAAAGTAAAACAATAACACATAGTAGCGATATAAAATAATGTAATATAAGCCCATAATATATCCGAACTTGAAACATAGCTTAAATTAACGCACTGCACAGGTGAAAAAATAGGTGATGAAGAAAATTTATGTCCATCCAGCATTTCACTTCGTCATTCCCATAAAATTTAACTTTTCGAACATGCCTATTTGGTGGCCTACTGGAGGTAACTGTCAATTAAATGATAAAAAACTAGAACAGACATGGGCCATCGGATGCGTTAAACAAGATCCCTCATAGAATTACCATAAATTACTTATATCACAAACAATGCCTTGCAAAAATTAACACATTGTACTGATTAGAAAATAGATTGAAATGGAAGTACAATCATAGTGCACCTGCTGAGCCTGTTTCCTAAGTCCACCTAATATAAACCACATGGGAAAGAAATCACGTTATTCCTTCATTTTTGAATCTGAAATATTGTCCATTTTATACCTGTCTACTGCCCTCAGTCCCGCCATATTGTGTATGTTTACGAGGATGATAGTGGGACCGCCGCTAAGACCGAGATGACCAACACTTATCATTAACGACGTGTACACCAGGCCCTAACCACCCTCGCTAGGAATTATGGGTAGGGCCTCCAGGCTACGTTTGACAAGGCGAGGCATCAATGAAATAGCGCGGCATCTGTCATCGTCGACTTTCTGTATCTGAAATATCGAGGATCAAAATTTCTTTTCATTTATCGATTCTTGTACTTTGGTAAGTTTATATAGATACTTTTTGCCCTTGTTATATACTTTTTTACGAAATGCCATGCGCTTATAATTTCAGTTTTAAACCATAAATCAAAATAAAATACTCAAATGCTCAGGATAGAGCTTGTAGGGTCTACTGAAGTACACGTTATAGTGATTATTATGCTATAAACAGACTTATGAATAATTTAAGCTAGTGTAACTGATGTTGTATAATTAGTAATAATGGAATATCAATCACACCCGGTGATTATTTATTTAATTTCCAAGACAGATAATTATACTTTTGTCCACCAAGGAATAGTTCAAATCCCTTTTGGGGGGATCGGGGGGGGGGGGGGGTGGATAGGGCAGACATGGGTATTCCGACCGAACTTTTTTTCTCCCCTTTCCTGCGATGCGAGAGCGAACACTCCAACAGCAAGCGAGCGCAAAAGTCAAGCTGGACAGGTTTCAAAGCAAAATAAACTGGGCAACATTAAGGACAAAGGTGTGTGCACCATCAAATGTTACTTGTGCAGTTCCAAATACACAAGGCGAAAAGGGAATCAGAAGATGATCAACGCCCAACCCACCCCACCAGGTAGCGTAAGCAAAGTGGTTACATCTATAAATATAAAAAAAGCAAATTTCCATATCGATATTGAATATATTTATACATTGACGGTACTGTTTGGTAATGACCTTTTCTCTTTGACTACTGGTATATAACAGCAGCAAAAACCAGAAACATGTCTTTCGACTTGAGATATCTTTTCTTTAGCTCACCAATCCACTTTAGGTTCGGATCTTTACCGGAGACAGACATTAAAATGTACGCCATTCTTGTGCTGTATTACGTGGCATTGTACAACCGGAGTTGAATGTAAACGTATTTTGTAAAAAACCATTGTAAACAAGTGACCCTCTAATTACATTTTATCTGCTAGGGGGTGCTGATACTAGATCTAATACACTGTCGGCAGGTGCATGAAGATTGTTATCACCTTCCGTTGAAATGTTTATGTCTGCATTTGCTTTGTCGCCATCTGTTGAAGTTATGGATTTGTCATCTGAACATAGATTAGAGATGGATAAATTGCTTCAAAATACTGAAATAAGTATCAATTTGCGTTTCGTAATCGACATGTTTACCATCACTGTAATTCCAATAAATATAGGCAAGCAACGGAAGCCTGATGGTTCAATTCATGCAAATGAATAATGTGTATTTATCTATTTAAATCCTGCAGGTAGGGCGTTAGAATTGTACCTGCTGCCCCTATTGCATGATCGTAAAAGGCGACTAAATTTAGGATCTTATCTTTTCTCTTCTTCCTACTTGACTTTATGTTTCCTAATGCCTCCCTTGGCACCGCCTCACTTTTGGCCTTGAGTTAAGCGTTCGCCCCTGTGAGGAAGGCTCTGGGTTCTGTCCCCTGGCCGAGACACACCAAAGTCTATAAAAGTGGTAGTTTCTGCTCCTGCTTAGCGCTCAGCATAACGGGAGTGGGACGACTGGTTCGCCCGTTGTCAGTATAATGTGACCGGGTGGGGTGTGTTGCTTGGTGTCTTCGGCGGCATGCTTCAGTGATATAGCACTATAAAAAGGGCAACAGTTCCACTATACAAGAAGACATAACACGAATATACCGCAGTCTCCCAAAACATGCACCTCGCACAACATACACGCTACACACCGCTTACATGGGAGGCCGTCCTTACATGACCATAGCTGTTAATAGGACGTTAATTAATCCAAACAAACAAACAAACAAACAAATTCAGAAAATAAACAATGAACTTGTATTCAGAACATTACTTGGCATTACCAACCAGGTGAGCGATACAGGCCCTTTGGGCCTCTTGTTTTTCATACACATAAGTCTCCACAATCAAACTTACTTCAGCTTTGATATCTCCATTGGCGGGGGATCTGAATGACTATGTCCTTGTTATTACTTTGGTCTTAGATATGTTCCTGAAGCCATTCATAAAGCAAAAAACATTGATTGTACCCATTTATTTGCAGATAGCATTTGAGGCTAGAAATAAAGAATTGAGGCCATGGGTACCAGATATCATCAACCACTTCTGTTACTGTGCTAGGAAATCACAAGGTGATGAATCAGTACTTGCGGTGAGTAGAATTTACATTAATCAATATGATTTGTTTGTTATACAGCAGATAACTTGATTAACAAGAGGCCCAGAGGGCCTGTATCGCTCACCTGGTTTGTAATGCCAAGTAATGTTCTGAATACAGGTTCATTGTTTCTTTTCTGAAGGAATTTAATATTAACCTCTAAATCCCCTATTGGGCCCCACCCCTCCCGCCCCCAGGGGGTCAGAGCCAAAATTTATACAAGTTCTGTTCCCCTTCTTCCAAGGATGTTTATGGCCAAATTTGGTCACAATCCAAACAAAACTCTAGGACAAGAAGTGATTTATAGGATTTACCTCTATTTCCCCTATTGGGCCCCACCCCTCCTGCCCCCGGGGGGTCAGAGCCAAAATTTATACAAGTTCTGTTCCCCTTCCCCCAAGGATGTTTGTGGCCAAATTTGGTTACAATTCATGTAGAACTCTATTACTAGTAGCGATTTAAAGGATTTACCTCTATTTCCCCTATTGGGCCCCGCCCCTCCTGCCCCCGGGGGACCAGAGCCAAAATTTATACAAGTTCTGTTCCCCTTCCCCAAAGGATGTTTGTGGCCAAATTTGGTTACATTCCATTCAGAGCTCTATGACAAGTAGCGATTTAAAGGATTTACCTCTATTACCCCTATTGGGCCCCGCCCCTCCTGCCCCCGGGGGGTCAGAGCCAAAATTTATACAAGTTCTGTTCCCCTTCTTCCAAGGATGTTTATGGCCAAATTTGGTCACAATCCAAACAAAACTCTAGGACAAGAAGTGATTTATAGGATTAACCTCTATTTCCCCTATTGGGCCCCACCCCTCCTGCCCCCGGGGGGTCAGAGCCAAAATTTATACAAGTTCTGTTCCCCCTCCCCCAAGGATGTTTGTGGCAGAATTTGGTTACAATTCATGTAGAACTCTATTACTAGTAGCGATTTAAAGGATTTACCTCTATTTCCCCTATTGGGCCCCGCCCCTCCTGCCCCCGGGGGACCAGAGCCAAAATTTATACAAGTTCTGTTCCCCTTCCCCAAAGGATGTTTGTGGCCAAATTTGGTTACATTCCATTCAGAGCTCTATGACAAGAAGCGATTTAAAGGATTTACCTCTATTACCCCTATTGGGCCCCGCCCCTCCTGCCCCCGGGGGGTCAGAGCCAAAATTTATACAAGTTCTGTTCCCCTTCCCCCAAGGATGTTTGTGGCCAAATTTAGTTACATTCCATTCAGAACTCTACGACAAGTAGCGATTTAAAGGATTTACCTCTATTTCCCCTATTGGGCCCCGCCCCTCCTGCCCCTGGGGGATCAGAGCTAAAATTTATACAAGTTCTGTTCCCCTTCCCCCAAGGATGTTTGTGGCCAAATTTGGTTACATTCCATGCAGAACTCTATGACTAGTAGCGATTTAAAGGATTTACCTCTATTTCCCCTATTGGGCCCCGCCCCTCCTGCCCCCGGGGGATCAGAGCCAAAATTTATACAAGTTCTGTTCCCCTTCTCCCAAGGATGTTTGTCGGCCAAATTTGGTTACAATCCATGTAGAACTCTATGACTAGTAGCGATTTAAAGGATTTACCTCTATTTCCCCTATTGGGCCCCGCCCCTCCTGCCCCTGGGGGATCAGAGCCAAAATTTATACAAGTTCTGTTCCCCTTCCCCCAAGGATGTTTGTGGCCAAATTTGGTTACATTCCATTCAGAACTCTATGACTAGTAGCGATTTAAAGGATTTACCTCTATTTCCCCTATTGGGCTCCGCCCCTCCTGCCCCCGGGGGATCAGAGCCAAAATTTATACAAGTTCTGTTCCCCTTCCCCAAAGGATGTTTCTGGCCAAATTTGGTTACATTCCATTCAGAACTCTATGACTTGTAGCGATTTAAAGGATTTACCTCTATTTCCCCTATTGGGCTCCGCCCCTCCTGCCCCCGGGGGATCAGAGCCAAAATTTATACAAGTTCTGTTCCCCTTCCCCCAAGGATGTTTGTGGCTAATTTTGGTTACAATCCATGCAGAACTCTAGGACAAGTAGCGATTTAAAGGATTTACCTCTATTACCCCTATTGGGCCCCGCCCCTCCTGCCCCTGGGGGACCAGAGCCAAAATTTATACAAGTTCTGTTCCCCTTCCCCCAAGGATGTTTGTGGTCAAATTTGGTTACAATCCATGCAGAACTCTAGGACAAGTAGCGATTTATAGGATTTACCTCTATTTCCCCTATTGGGCCCCGCCCCTCCTGCCCCTGGGGGGTCAGAGCCAAAATTTATACAAGTTCTGTTCCCCTCCCCCAAGGATGTTTGTGGCCAAATTTGGTTACAATCCATGCAGAACTCTATGACTAGTAGCGATTTAAAGGAAATGTTGACGGACGGACGGACGGACGGACGACGGACGCCGCGCCATGACATAAGCTCACCGGCCCTTCGGGCCAGGTGAGCTAAAAAGATGGGATAAACTGTGTATATAGAAAATAATGCTGTCTCAGGGAAAATGTAAAACATGTCTAGACAATAAAATGTTGATTATATCATTCGAGGCAAGATGGAGGGGAATATTCCACCATTTAATAAATGTTCATGAGTGGAATATTTGAGATGCATCAGGCCCCGCACAGTGCGAACATGCCGAGGTAGAGCAAGCAGGCCCAAACGAGGAATCAAAGTGGATTGATTGTGATGGTGATGCACATCATGCCCTGGAGAAGTTGGTGCTTGACACACGCTTCCTGCATACCCTGAAATACTATGTGAATTTCAGGTACGTACATTTACAGTAGAATGCAGATGTATTAGAGATCATCTTGTGTTGTTGCATTTGATAAGTGTGATTTCGTTGTTATATGAAAATAGACTTAATCAAGTATTCATGGACACCTTATGATATTGATATGTTCAATTTCATGAAAGCCTATTAGTATGATGATATGAAATTAGTCTAAAACATATTTCATTCTTGATTGTGAAATAATGAATTCTCTTTTAGGCACACGAGGGAATTGGAAAATTTCCACTAACACATATTGATGTATGTTTATTTCATGTTAAATATTGTTTCTTGTTATAAGTATTAGTTTAAGTACTCAAATGACGTGCATAAAGAGAAAGAGAGCTCTAATTATAGGTAAATGAAGAGCTTGTTTGCTTTAATATGCAGTAATATAATTTACAACAATAGATAATTAAATCAAAATAGTATGTAAACAGTTTCAAGACACAATATGTATAATAGTAATAAGATTTTTCTCAATGTTCAGCTACCCCATGTACGGCACGGAATCAACTGGCGGTGATTGACTACCAAATGCATGAGGATCGCAAACAGGCAACAAATGACAAGGGAGAACCAATGTGAGCAATTATAATATGACTTTGATGTCCTTATAAAAAAGTCGCATTGAATCACTATTTTAACTGAAAAGAACAATGTATTTTATGTATAATATCTGCTTTTAATCATGTATAAACAACTAAAGAATGTTTTAATTTTGTTTTCCCCAGGTATGTACGCAAATATTCTAAAAGAAATAAGAACTGGAGCGCTGTTCCAGTGAAGGAAAAAAAAGACTTAAAATAAATACAAGACCTTCTAAGAAATGCTGTAAAGACTTTAGAGGAATATGTAGGACCTCTGCAATCTCGGTTTCCCCTGGAGCCAGGAGACCCTCGTCTTATCCAGAAGACTTTGACACTAAAGTCTCGCCTCTTACAACCAAGGAACTTGTAGCCCTACAGAAGTCAAGGTTTCAAGATTAACTCTATACCACTGAGAGATGTACATCATCTAGTCATAATATGACATTTGAGCACCACATCCATTCTATTGAGTGAGGCATTCATAACTATTAAATTGATACATGACTACCTCATATGATGGAAGATGACTTTACTTTGTTATGTAGGTACCCTGCAGGAAGGGCGTTAGAATTGTACCTGCTGCCCCTATTGCATGATCGTAAAAGGCGACTAAATTTAGGATCTTATTTTTAGCAGGTGAGCTTATGTCAAGGCGCGGCGTCCGTCGTCCGTCCGTCAACATTTCCTTTACAACGCTACTAGTCATAGAGTTCTGCATGGATTGTAACCAAATTTGGCCACAAACATCCTTGGGGGAGGGGGAACAGAACTTGTATAAATTTTGCCTCTGACCCCCCGGGGGCAGGGCCCAATAGGGAAAATAAAGGTAAATCCTATAAAACTCTGCTTGTCCTAGAGTTCTGCATGGATTGTAACCAAATTTGGCCACAAACATCCTTGGGGGAAGGGGAAAGAACTTGTATAAAATTTGGCTCTGACCCCCCGGGGGCAGGAGGGGCGGGGCCCAATAGGGGAAATAGAGGTAAATCCTATAAATCGCTACTTGTCCTAGAGTTCTGCATGGATTGTAACTTTTGTACAAATATCCTTGGGGGAAGGGGGAAAGAACTTGTATAAATTTTGGCTCTGACCCCCCCCCCCCCCCCCCCCCCCGGGGGGAGGGGCGGAGCCCAATAGGGAAATAAGAGGTAAATATTCAAATCCTTCAGAAATGAAACAATGAACCTGTATTCAGAACATGACTTGACATTACAAACCAGGTGAGCGATACAGGCCCTCTGGGCCTCTTGGTTCTCTCCTTCCTATCTGACTTTATCTTTCATAGTGCCTCCCTTGGCACCGACAGACAAAAGGCCATCACAATAGGTCACCTTGACCTTTGGTCATCACAAGTGTCGGACCTACATGTATTTGTACGCAACCGCGTATCAGTAAGATCTTGTCCATTCTTTATATTTTTTTCTACTTTTATTTTAAGTTTTGCACTTTGTTGAAATTTAACAATGAATCTCATGGACAAGATAACTTGAGAAAATATAAGCCATATGGCTTATAATATGGGATTATCTTATAGGGTTAATGCCCCTTGTTAATATTTGTTTACAGCCATTACAGTTTTATATTGTTATAGAGTTTGAAAATGTAAAAAAATAACAATAATGTTTTGTCCTTACCATATGATAAATATTAACCAAGATTGATGAAGCTTATGGAAAATTCAATTATATATGTGCACATATCTGATACTGGGTCACTGCAGGTTACAATGTTGAAATATATGAAATACTTCACAACAATATGAGATAAGTAAATGATCAAATATTTAACAAAGCTTTGCTTTTCACATCTATCAATAAGTTGTTCCAGGATGACAATCATTCTTTAATTTGTATCCGATGTCAGGTGACCATTAAGGCCTCTTGCTTAAAAGGACAGAATATAACATATGAAACCTTCAGATTTGTATATGGACATGAACTAACAGACAGATATAACATCTGAAACCTTCAGATTAGTAAATGACATGGCTTTGTGTAATTCAGTATAATTTGTTGTTGTTTTAATGATCATCCTATTAACAGCTATGGTCATGTAAGGACGGCCTCCCATGTATGCGGTGTGTTGCGTGTATGTTGTGCGAGGTGCGTGTTTTGGGAGACTGCGGTATTCATGTTGTGTCTTCTTGTATAGTGGAACCTGTTGCCCTTTTTATAGTGCTATATCACTGAAGCATGCCGCCGAAGACACCAAGCAACACACCCCACCCGGTCACATTATACTGACAAAGGGCGAACCAGTCGTCCCACTCCCTGTATGCTGAGCGCTAACGCAGGAGTAGAAAACTACCACTTTTAAGACTTTGGTGTGTCTCGGCTAGGGGACAGAACCCAGAGCCTTCCTCACAGGGGCGAAACGCTCAACTCAAGGCCAAAAGTGAGGCGGTGCCAAGGGAAAAGGAATTAGGAGAAGAGAAAGATAAAGATCATAAATTTACAGTTAGGAAGAAGAGAAAAGATAAGATCCTAAATTTAGTCGCCTTTTTGTTTGTTTTGACGATCATGGTCATTAGGGCCAAAACTACAAGTCATGCATTATATCAGGATTCTGGGTAAGAAAAGCAGGTAAGGACTAAAAAAAACACTGATTGTAAACGTTTATTTGATAAGAAAAAGGTTGCTTGGTTAAAAAATAGTTTTGGCTATATAAAATTACATGAGCTATTAAAAAATGTTATCGCAAATGAAGGATGAGTATGGCTAAAAAATATTGAATATTTTTTGGTTGATATGTATAGTATTGGTCACTGATTATCATTATTAGAGTTGACTTGTTATGTACATGATTTATGTGTATGTTAGAGCAGAGTGTATGCAAATAATGGGACTAGGAAGGTTGGCATATTAAGATTTGCAAATTAGCCCAGTTTCAGTTTAATTTTTATCCAATAAGAAAGAGCAAAATGGTTGACTGATAACAATTTTGGATATTGTCCCGTTTGAAGTTAGTTAATACTTCTTTTCGAGAAGAAATGCAGCAGGTTCTCCTTGTAATTTTGAATTAGCTGTCTTCATGGATTTAAAAACTAGTAAAGTGCAGTCAATGATATTGATTTTTATTCAGTTTACATATACCATATATCTAACCTTGAGAATTTTCGGAAGGGCATTAATATTGAAAAATGAAAGTTCATAAATACCCTTTTCTTTAAATTGTTAATGATATTCAATTCACAATATTTCACCTCATTTCCTCCAATGTTTGACGAAATAAACTGCCTAAATTTTGGGAAATGATTGAGGTTAATTTCTTTTGCAAATTTGAATGTAACATTTTCGAACTGGAGAGCCATAGGGTGTATATGACTTTTTTTCAGATTTGTTTGTTTGTTTGATTAATTAAACGTCCTATTAACAGCTATGGTCATGTAAGGACGGCCTCCCCATGTATACATTACTTGAGTTGTAATAAAAAACAAGAGGCCCAGAGGGGCCTGTATCGCTCACCTGGTTTTTTGTTAGTAATTATCACAAGACTCAGACAATTAGAAAAATAAGCAAAATTGACTCCCAAAGTTTAATTTTGAATCACAACCATACAATGATGCTATTGATACCATACAAATATGCTATCCAATACATAGGTTCAGAGACAAAGTAATTTATATGAAAATAGTAGCCTAATTGACCTTTTGACCTCGCATCTATTGCCGTCTAAGGCCCCGGGGGTCAGCCCTATCATTTGTACAATTTCAAATCCCAACCCTATAAGGATGCTACCATTGCATTATAAGTGCTCTTCCATTCTTAGTTGCAGAGAAGAAGTCGTTTATATGGAAATAGCTAAATTGACCCCTTTTGACCCCACCCTTCAGGCCCCCGGGGGGTCAGCCCCATCATTTGCAAAATTTTGAATTCAAAACCTATAAGGATGTAACCATTGCATTATGAGCGTAATCCCATGTTAAGTTGCAGAGAAAAAGTCATTTATATGGAAATTGACCACTTTTGACCCCGCCCCTCAGGCCCCCGGGGGGTCAGCCCTATCATTTGCACAATTTTGAATTCCCACACTATAAGGATGCTACCATTGCATTATGGGTGCTATCCCATGCTTGGTTTCAGAGAAGAAGTCGTTTATATGGAAATAGCCAAATTGTCCCCTTTTGACCCCGCCCCTCAGGCCCCCTGGGGGTCAGCCCCATCATTTGTACAATTTTGAATCCCCATCCTATAAGGATGCTACCATTGCATTATGGGTGCTATCCCATGCTTGGTTTCAGAGAAGAAGTCGTTTATATGGAAATAGCCAAATTGAACCCTTTTGACCCCGCCCCTCAGGCCCCCCGGGGGTCAGCCACATCATTTGTACAATTTTGAATCCCCAACCTATAAAGATACTACCATTGCATTATGAGTGCTATCTCATGCTTAGTTTCAGAGAAGAAGTCGTTTATATGAAAATAGCCAAATTGACCCTTTTGACCCGCACCCTCAGGCCCCCGGGGGTCAGCCACATCATTTGTACAATTTTGAATCCCTACCCTATAAGGATGCTACCATTGCATTATGGGTGCTATGCTCATGCTTAGTTTCAGAGAAGAAGTCGTTTATAAGGAAATAGCCAAATTGACCCCATTTGACCCCGCCCCTCAGGCCCCCGGGGGGGTCAGCCCCATCATCATTTGTACAATTTTGAAATCCCCACCCTATAAGGATACTACCATTGCATTATGGGTGCTATCCCATGCTTAGTTTCAGAGAAGAAGTCGTTTATATGGAAATAGCCATTTTAATGGACTCACTCTCTATTTGAGATCCCCAGCCCACTCAGGCCACCCGGAGGGTCAGCCCCATCATTTTGTGACAATTTTTGAATACCTCCGACTTCCTACGCAATAAGGCAAGCTACCGATGTGTCAATTATGTGTGTTTGCTATAACCATGCTTGGATTGTCAGAAGCAAGAAGCTCGTTAGTTTATCATTTGGAGCCAATAGCCACATATGGGACCATCTACAAAGACCAATTTGAACTCCCATAGCCCCTCTAGGACCGCCGTATGTGGGTCCAGCCTCTCATCAATTGTACCTAATTTTGTAATCCCCTTCCTATAAGGATGGCTATTACCTATTGTCATGTTATAGGGCGTGCTAATCCCATTGCTTGGTTTATACAGTAGAAAGAAGGTCGTTTTACTAATTGGAAATCTGCCGGTAGATTAAGACAACATCCTATATGGCCCCTCCCACAGTGGCACCACTGTGAGAGTCACGCACACATCATGTGTGTACAATTTCACAGTTAGGTAGCAACCATAAGGATGCTAACCTACCATAATATTTAGTTGAAATCCGAGCACCGACCAAGCGGTTATAGGAGAAGAAGTCATTTGTTTGACCTGGACGAACGACAGGACGGACGACGGACTAACGACTACGGACGACTGAACTCGACGGACGACCGGAACCGCCGGACCGCCACGGTATGGTCATAAGCTCATCGGACCATGGAATAAACCCTTCGCGACCAGGTGATCTAATAAATCTAGCTTGCAATATACACAATCTTCATCCCCTCTACACCATTTTTTCTCTAGATAATTATCTTGCTTTTGACTAACAAAATAAAGACTTGCTAAAGACATAAAGATGTACTGTATCACATGCTTTATTTCATTTACTAAAAATCTGAAAAAAAATCCAAATTTCAACACCAGTTGATCATTAACCTGGGTGCTGAGCGAACACATTAATCACCATGTATGTTGATGATATCTAAAGCTCTTGAATATGCATCCATTCCAAAGTTGGAAGATGTCAAGATGAAATGTTCGATTCAAGTTCTTGACGACAAGCCACATTCAGCACTCAGCATGCAATTGGATCAATGATAGGCCGTTGACCATCAACATCACCACCTGGAATTGTGTCAATGAATCCTTTAACACCATAAAGATCAATGAATCCTTCAACACCATAAAGATCAGTGTCTTCTACATCAACACCCACTGGGTATTGTAGCTGTCCGGAGATCCACAACACATGAGGAAACGATCCAACTTTTCGCAGTTGATGGCCTGCCCATGCAGTTTCCCAAACTTGTTATTTCTCATTAATGTTTGGGAGAAATACATAATGAAGAGCTAATATGTTAATATTTTACAAAAAGTCCTGCATCTTCCATATGAAAAAAATAGTTGGTAATAGTATGCCAAAACACCAGTATAGACCTCCCTTCAAAGTCGTTAAATGCGTTGATTATGTACACTTTTTCCTGTAATCATACTTCGCTTTGAAATCAAAAATTCTGCAATTGCTACATTTTCCAAACCTTGATCAGACCTGACCCTTAGAGGTAAACCGTATTTTGTAACTGTATTTAGTGAAAAACTGAAGAAATGTTTCAGCTTGATTATTATCAGTACATTTGAGAAATGTAACCATACGACTAAACCCATCAATGCCTCCAGCTATGATTAGTTTCCACCTTATAAGTTTATGATTAGTGTCAATGTGCCAGAGGTGATTTGGTCCTTTCACATTGTAAATGCGCCTATGTAGCCTCCCTTTTCTTCTTTCATCCACTCCTACTTCATCAAGACGGTGAATACTCTCCCGAAGTCTGCAACGTTGTACTAAAACTCCTCTTGAACGTAGCATCTGTCCTAATAAGCTTTCACCACAAAATGGAAATTACTTGATGAGATCACTAACATGATTGTCAAGATCTTTTGATGACATATCAGAAAAAAACAAATTTTGATATGCCACATTGTTGCATTCTTCTATAAATTGTCCCTTTCATACAACAGAAAGTAATTATGCAATGTCAGAAATCTAAAAACCTTCTCCTAAAAGTTTTGCAAAAGTATGCTGTTTGATCTCAAACGTCGGGAGGTCCTGCATATATTTTTTTTTTCATTTTCAGAGGCTGGGCTCAAAAAACCTGTGAGGAGTGGAATTTAGTAACAGCAAGTTTAATATACTAAAAAAGTTAAACCAAAGCTGTTAAATAGGACGTTAATTAATCAATCAAACAAACAAACAGCAAGTTACAGTCAACGCAGTCAACTCGAATAAACATTCGAAATTACTAGACAAGTTCAGTTATTTGTTCAGCGACAAGTTAGGTTGTATTAACACCCTGGTGACATCATAATTCAGTTTATTTCATAAGCATGGATCTTCAACAGTGACTCCACGGTTGTTCAAGGGCACCGCGTTCAGCTCGCTACCTGTTTAGGCAGTTAGTTAAGGGATATGTGTACATTGATGGTCACATACACGAAAAAGGCAGAGAACTCGGAGTTGAGTAGCGAAAGATAGATCAACCCCCACACAATTGGGTAAGCTCATGGTTTGCCCCGATCGAAAAATCTGTAAAGGTAAGTCTTACGCGATGCTTAGTTTAGCGATCCTAAACGTATTCCTTATCTAATTGTTATCGCAATTGCGTCGAGACATATTATCACTGTATACGCAACATCACCAGAATGATGTACCGTATGCTCATTCCAATAAACGCCCCGGGGGCGTGAAATTTGTCAAAGGAGGCGGGCGTTAAATAGAACACAAAGATTTCCGAACTCAGAAGTTCGTCAGGTCAACATAAACACATTTCACACACAGCCATCAATGTTGTAGGGTCATATTTGAAACATTGTTAAACAAACAAACAAAGACATTACATGGCCTCGATGTTAGCATGAACATTGTTGTCATTTGCACTCCGGTAACCTGTTCTTGTGGGTCATATTTGAAACATTGTTAAACAAACAAAGACATTACATGGCCTCGATGTTAGCATGAACATTGTTGTCATTTGCACTCCGGTAACCTGTTCTTGTGTGTGAATCGTGTCAATTTCTGGCTAGACGTCTGCAGTACCCGGGTAATTAGGTCATGTCAAACGTGTTCTCTCACCACTTGCATTACGTCACAAAAATTGTGAAATAAAATCTAGCATTAGTCAGTTTAATTCCAAACACATCCCTACCTTGTCGGGAGCTAATTTTAAGCGAAATTATGACGTTGCCTTTAAACTAAAGGTAGTCGGTTTCGCGGAGGAGAAAGGTAAACATGCTGCCGCGAAGGTGTTTTCACGTTGACAGGAAACGAGTGCGGGACTGGTGCCAAAAAAAAGATAATTTAAAAACTCTGACTAACCGATCTAAGCGTTGCAAGGGAGGTGGAAGGCATGTTCATTATGAAGATATAGACAAAAACTTAATGAAATGGCTAACCGACCGAAGAGAGGCAGGTATCCGGGTCACCGGGAAAGCGCTACGGTTTGAGGCCCTACGAATGCACAAAGCAAACGGGAGTCAGTCCTTCAAAGCTTCATATGGATGGTTCGCAAAATTCAAAAAAAAGACATAATATTTCATTTAGGAGATCAACACACGTCGCCCAACATGCCGTGTCCTTAATTGATAACCGTATTGACAGTTTTTTTGAAATTTGTAATCAGGATTCGGCGGCTTCGAGAGTATCCCGACATGCATATCGCAAACATGGATGAAACTCCGGTGTGGTTTGACATGCCAAGGAAATCAACACTGGAACTAAAGGGAGAAAAGGAAGTTAGGGTGTATAGTACGGGATATGAAAAACAAAAGATTACGGTGACACTAGCAGCCTATGCTGACGGCACAAAAATCGCACCACTTGTACACTTGCCTGGAATTCGTCCGCTACCAAAAAGTGATATCCCGAGCGGTATCGTAGTATACATGTGCGGGGCTGGAGCGAAATCATGGGCAAATGAAGAAAGTATTAAGTTTTGGCTGAAGAAAATATGGGGTGTTAACAACACTGACAAACGACTACTGGTGTGGGATTCATTCCGGGGTCATTTAACAGAGGATGTTAAAAAATTGGTACGTCAGAAGTACAACACCGATATCTGTGTGATTCCCGGAGGATGCACTTGTAAATTGCAACCTGCTGACGTTTCCTGGAACAAACCCTTTAAACAGAAACTTGGAGAGTTGTATGATGAGTGGTGCTTCAGTGGCCCTGTAGAAAAAACCAAAGGAGGAAATCGTAAGGCCCCATCGAAGGCTGTCATGTTGTCATGGGTGAAGGCAGCATGGGACAGTATTAGTCTGAGTACAATAAGAAGATCGTTAAAAAAATGTGGCATTACAAACGCACTCGACGGTACCGAAGACAACATTTTTCAGCAACACTCTGACACTGAGGAATTCGAAGGATTCACTGTAAAAGATGTGCAAGCTGCAGACGATGTCTTGCAGAATTTGATGGCAGATGCACATGTGCCTGTTCAACATATAGAACTACCCAGTGAAAGCGACATTAGCGAAAGTGACAGTGAAGACTCCTATGGCAGTCCCGGACGTTAGTGTATATATATACTGTACAGTATATTGATGCCGATTTAAATGTAAAATATGTAAATAAATGTGTTATTCATATGGAACTGGTTCTACTGTGGATTAAACTTTGGATTACCTTATAATGTGTTGACGCCACCAAGGTAAGTTTTGCTTGCAGGTGCGAAGTTAATCAGCGGCAGTGAATGCTCTGACGGGCAAAGTGGATGAACTCGTGAATCAACCGGAAAAGGGACAAAGTGGTGATCCAGATCGTGGACAGAGGACTGAAGGTGGACCACGCTGCTGGAAATGTGGTAACATCGGACACATTAAGAGGAATTGTCCCAGACTACAAGAACAGAATTTGGTAAACTGACTTTGGCCTCCAAAGATGGGGAGTTGGAGGTCAGGAAGGAAACCCCACAATTAAACAGTGACTATTTAGAATATGTATGTGCTCGTATAAAGACATTAGAAGGTAAAGGTGATGCTAACCTAAGCTAACCCAAGATCTGAAGGGAAAGGTATATGAGTTGTCCCCAAAGGGGCAGAGAAAAATAGCCGAACTGGTGGGTGATAAGTGTATGGTGATGTTATGTATTGACAGCGGTGAGCACGAGGTTAATTCATACAAAGAGGGTGGCTTGAAAATGATTAATTTGAAATCTTTTACAACAGCTCTTAAAGCAACATGGGTAAGAAGAATATATAAGGATGAGGTTAGTTGGATATGCATTTTGGACAAATATATTGATAAGTATTCACTAGCTAATTGTGGAACATGTAAACTTCAGAAAACCTTAGATGGATGTACTAATTTATTTTGGAAAGATGTCCTCGAAGCATGGAAAAAACAATAGATTCATCTAAGATATATGATGATCACATATGCAAAAATCCAATATGGTATAATCAACATATCAGAATTAATAACAAACCAGTATTCTATAATGAATGGTATAATAAAGGTGTATTTTTATATACGATCTTTTTGTTTGTTTGTTTGATTAATTAACGTCCTAAAGGTGTATTTTTTATATACGATCTTTTTGTTTGTTTGTTTGTTTGTTTGATTAATTAACGTCCTATAAACAGCTATGGTCATGTAAGGAGGGCCTCCCATGTATGCGTGTGTGTTGCATGTATGTTGTGCGCGGTGCGTGTTTTGGGAGACTGCGGTATGTTCATGTTGTGTCTTCTTGTATAGTGGAACTGTTGCCCTTTTTATAGTGCTATATCACTGAAGCATGCCGCCGAAGACACCAAGCAACACACCTCACCCGGTCACATTATACTGACAACGGGCGAACCAGTCGTCCCACTCCCTGTTTGCTGAGCGCCAAGCAGGAGCAGAAACCACCACTTTTACAGACTTTGGTCTGTCTCGGCCAGGGGACAGAACCCAGAGCCTTCCTCACAGGGGCGAACGCTCAACTCACGGCCAAAAGTGAGGCGGTGCCAAGGGAGGCATTAGGAAAGATAAAGTCAGTTAGGAAGAAGAGAAAAGATAAGATCCTAAATTCAGTCGCCTTTTACGATCATGCAATAGGGGCAGCAGGTACAATTCTAAGGCCCTACCTGCAGGGCGAATATACGATCTTATCAAAGAAGATGGTTCATTTTATGATTTTGTTGAATTTCAAGATAGATATGGTATTAAATTCAATTTTTTAAGCTCACCTGCCGGAAGGGCTGGTGAGCTTATGTCATGGCGCGGCGTCCGTCCGTCCGTCAACATTTCCTTTAAATCGCTACTAGTCATAGAGTTCTGCATGGATTGTAACCAAATTTGGCCACCAACATCCTTGGGGGAGGGCGAACAGAACTTGTATAAATTTTGGCTCTGACCCCCCTGGTGGCAGGAGGGGCGGGGCCCAATAGGGGAAATCGAGGTAAATCCTATAAATCGCTACTTGTCCTAGAGTTCTGCATGGATTGTAACCAAATTTGGCCACAAACATCCTTTTTGGAAGGGGGAACAGAACTTGTATAAATTTTGGCTCTGACCCCCCCCCTGGGGGCAGGAGGGGCGGGGCCCAATAAGGGAAATAGAGATAAATCCTTAAAATCGCTACTCATCATAGAGTTCTTCATGTATTGTAACCAAATTTAACCACAAATATCCATGGGGGAAGGAGTACAGAACTTGTATAAATTTTGGCTCTGACCCACTGGGGGCAGGAGGGGCGGGGCCCAATAGGGGAAATAGAGATAAATCCTTAAAATCGCTACTAATCATAGAGTTCTCTACATGTATTGTAACCAAATTTAACCACAAACATCCATGGGGGAAGGAGTACAGAACTTGTATAAATTTTGGCTCTGGCCCCACGGGGGCTGGAGGGGCGTGGCCCAATAGGGGAAATAGAGGTAAATGCTTTAAATCGCTACTAGTCATAGAGTTCTGCAAGGAATGTAACCAAAATTTGGCCAGAAATATCCTTGAGAGAATAAGAACTGAGTTTGTATAAATTTTGGCTCTGGTCCCGGGGGCAGGAGGGGCGGGCCCAATAGGGGAAATAGAGGTAAATCCTTTAAATTGCTACTTGTCATAGAGTTCTGAATGGAATGTAACCAAATTTGGTCACAAACATCCTTGGGGGAAGGGGAACAGAACTTGTATCAATTTTGGCTCTGACCCCTGGGGGCAGGAGGGGTGGGGCCCAATAGGTTAACATTTAAATTCCTTCAGAAAAGAAACAATGAACCTGTATTTCAGAACATTACTTGGCATTACCAACCAGGTGAGCGATACAAGGCCCTCTGGGCCTCTTGTTTTACATACTGTAGTATAAGCTATGGTCATGTAAGGACGGTCTCCCCATGTATGCGGTGTGCTGCATGTATGTTGTGCGAGGTGCCTGTTTTGGGAGACTGCGGTATATTCATGTTGTGTCTTCTTGTATAGTGGAACTGTTGCCCTTTTATAGTGCTAGCCTATATCACTGAAGCATGCCGCCGAAGGCACCAAGCAACACACCCCACCCAGTCACCTTATACTAACAACGGGCGAACAAGTCAAAAAAATGTGAGTTTACTCATGACTTTGGCAAATGCCCTGTCAAGGAAACCATACGTAATTATTTCAAAGGTCAGGATCACTGGGAATAGATGAGTAGGAAATACATGAAAAACAAACTACACAGCATACAATCTAGATATAGCTCATGTGAGGTTGTATCAAAAGATGAACTATTGACAATTAACAGTACAACTGTTACAGATATAAAGGCTGTTGATAACAAGAGGCCCAGAGGGCCTGTATCGCTCACCTGGTTTGTAATGCCAACTACTATTGTGAATACAGGTTCAATGTTTTTTTCTGAAGGATTTTCAATATATACCTCTAATTCCCCTATTGGGCCCCGCCCTGACTCCTGCCCCAAGGGGCCCCAAGGGGTCAGAGACAAAATTTATACAAGTTCTGTTCCCCTTCCCCCAAGGATGTTTGTGGCCAAATTTGGTCAAAATCCATGCAGAACTCTAGGAAAGTAGCAATTTATAGGATTAACCTGTATTTCCCCCTATTTGGCCCCGCCCCTCCTGCCTCCGGGGAGTCAGAGCCAAAATTTATACAAGCTCTGTTCCCCTTTTCCCAAGGATGTTTGTGCCAAATTTGGTTACAATCCATGCAGAACTCTAGGACAAATAGTGATGTATAGGATTTTCTTCTATTTCCCCTATTGGGCCCCCGCCCCTCCTGCCCCCGGGGGTCAGAGCCAAAATTTATCCAAGCTCTGTTCCCCTTCCCCCAAGGATGTTTGTGGCCAAATTTGGTTACAATCCATGCAGAACTCTAGGACAAGTAGCGATGTATAGGATTTACCTCTATAACCCCTATTGGGCCCCGCCCCTCCTCCCGGGGGGTCAGAGCCAAAATTTATACAAGCTCTGTTCCCCTTCCCCCAAGGATGTTTGTGGCCAAATTTGGTTACAATCCATGCAGAACTCTAGGACAAATAGTGATGTATAGGATTTTCTTCTATTTCCCCTATTGGGCCCCGCCCCTCCTGCCCCCGGGAGGTCAGAGCCAAAATTTATACAAGTTTTGTTCCCCTTCCCCCGAGGATGTTTGTGGCCAAATTTGGTTACAATCCATGCAGAACTCTATGACAAGTAGCGATTATAGGATTTACCTCTATAACCCCTATTGGGCCCCGCCCCTCCTGCCCCCGGGGGGTCAGAGCCAAAATTTATACAAGTTCTATTCCCCTTCCCCCAAGGATGTTTGTGGCCAAATTTGGTTACAATCCATGCAGAACTCTATGACAAATAGTGATGTATAGGATTTACCTCTATTTCCCCTATTGGGCCCCCCCCTCCTGCCCCCGGGGGTCAGAGCCAAAATTTATCCAAGCTCTTTCCCCTTCCCCCAAGGGTGGGGTTACAATCCATGGGGGGCGATGTATAGGATTTACCTCTATCCCTATTGGCCCGCCCCTCCTCCCGGGGGGTCAGAGCCAAAATTTATACAAGTTTTGTTCCCCTTCCCCCAGGATGATTGTGGCCAAATTTGGTTACAATCCATGCAGAACTCTAGGACAAGTAGCGATGTATAGGATTTACCTCTATTTCCCCTATTGGGCCCCGCCCCTCCTGCCCCCGGGGGTCAGAGCCAAAATTTATACAAGTTTTGTTCCCCTTCCCCCGAGGATGTTTGTGGCCAAATTTGGTTACAATCCATGCAGAACTCTATGACAAGTAGCGATTTATAGGATTTACCTCTATAACCCCTATTGGGCCCCGCCCCTCCTGCCCCCGGGGGGTCAGAGCCAAAATTTATACAAGTTCTATTCCCCTTCCCCCAAGGATGTTTGTGGCCAAATTTGGTTACAATCCATGCAGAACTTTATGACAAGTAGCGATTTATAGGATTTACCTCTATTTCCCCTATTGGGCCCCACCCCTCCTGCCCCCCGGGGGGGGGGGGGGGGGGGGGGGGGGCAGAGCCAAAATTTATACAAGTTTTGTTCCCCTTCCCCGAGGATGATTGTGGCCATATTTGGTTACAATCCATGCAGAACTCTAGGACAAGTAGCGATGTATAGGATTTACCTCTATTTCCCCTATTGGGCCCCGCCCCTCCTGCCCCCGGGGGGTCAGAGCCAAAATTTATACAAGTTCTATTCCCCTTCCCCCAAGGATGTTTGTGGCCAAATTTTGTTACAATCCATGCAGAACTCTATGACAAGTAGCGATTTATAGGATTTACCTCTATTTCCCCTATTGGGCCCCGCCCCTCCTGCCCCCGGGGGGTCAGAGCCAAAATTTATACAAGTTTTGTTCCCCTTCCCCCGAGGATGTTTGTGGCCAAATTTGGTTACAATCCATGCAGAACTCTATGACAAGTAGCGATTTAAAGGAAATGTTGACGGACGGACGGACGGACGGACCGCGCCATGACATAAGCTCACCGGCCCTTCGGGCCAGGTGAGCTAATAAACTGAACACTCGTTTGAACATAAATGGGAAAGATAGGAAGTTTTGCATAGGCACTGGAGCAAGGGTTAAATATATATACAAGGACAGAAGTTGAAGAACTGCCTGAAGAAGTATACATAGCCGAATCTCAAAGAATGCCGATGTCATTCAGTATCCACAAAATGAAACTATTGGATCATACAAGGGAAACAGACTTCGAGATTGTTGACATTGAGCAGAACATAATCAGTGGCGATTCAGAGAACATAATCAGTGGTGATTCAGCCATAACACTTAACTTGCTCACTGCGCCTGAAACTCCCTTGAATGTCCAACACCTGCTGAAGATGAACTTATTAGAGATTTTCCTGATTTAGTCAAAACTACTTGAACATTACCAGGTACATACAGTCTATCTATCGACAAAAAAGCGACAGGGAAAATACACCCAGCAAGTACCACACTGTCCGTCAGCCACGTACTGGCAAGCGTGCCAGGAGTTATTCACTACAATAACAAGGTAATAGGTTTACCAGCCGTGCCAGGGGTAGTCACGGCCGTGACAGGTTATATGTTAACATCGGAGCAGGACACTACGTCTGGCTTGTACTGGCAGTGTGCCTGGGTTTGTCCCGGAGTAGGGACTGTGGTAGTGAAATACCACGGAATAATACACTCGTTTATACAACAGTGGCCCTTAGTGAGTTCAGGTTGCTGGCGAGTTATAACGCCAGTGTTAGTGGGCGCAACACTTAGGCAGTGTCGTGTATATCGCAGGACGCGGTACACGTCGTAGGTACGACGGGTGGCTAAGTAGGAAAGAGGCACTGTCCAAGCCTTGATTTTGTATATAGTTATTTTGATATTGTTGTAAATATTGATCACCTGTCCGACCAGGTAGTCGGGGATCCCAATCGCTTCTGGAGCAGGTAGCTTTGTCTAAATTGAGAGGTTGCACGTTTCAATATATCTCGATCAACCATCGTAAAGGATTTTGGCTGTCAATCCGAGGCTTCTTCACTCAGGTTGAGTGTCGTGTTACTGGATTAATGTAGATTTGATTTATGTACTTTAGCACGAGTTACCTCTCTTTGTACATATCTTAGTTTAGTACTTTCACTTTCGATTCTGGGAATTACCCATAATACCTTTCGTTTTCCTGTAAAGATGGCACCGCCAGACAACATGTTTTTCTAAACAAATTAAATCAAAATTAAGGAAAGGTCCCCCTACAGAGTAAGTTCTTTGTCCGCCCCTTATTATATATATTTAGAAAATTGATTAATGATGTTATTCAGCATACAGGGAGTGGGACGACTGGTTCGCCCGTTGTCAGTATAATGTGACCGGGTGTGGTGTGTTGATTGGTGTCTTCGGCGGCATGCTTCAGTGATATAGCACTATAAAAAGGGCAACAGTTCCACTATACAAGAAGACACAACGCTAACATACCGCTAACATACTCCCAGTACACTCACCTCGCACAACATACACGCAACACACCGCATGCATGGGAGGCCGTCCTTACATGACCATAGCTGTTAATAGGACGTAAATAAATCAAACAAACAAACAAACAATATTAGAAAATTGATTAATGACTGTTATATGGATGACCCGAAAGAGTAATTAGAGTTTATTCTATGATATATGACAACTCGTATTTAGTGAATATACATAAATTTAGTATCTTCCAATACCCATAAGAATTCCCAGGCAGCATTAAGTGGATTTATCGTTTTTAAATGGGTCCATAACAGAATGATGTAACGGTAATATTTTGTTATTGTGTACAATTTTATGGAAATCTTACTGACAATAAGTTTGTTGTTTTTGTAGATTTTCACCTTCTGGGAAGTCTGTGAAGTTTATATGGAACCCAAGGATTTTGGAAAATAAAAATGATGTAAACATCACAGGGAAAATTCTGCAAACTGACCTACTATGGCATCAGGCACCCAGAGTGTTCGAAGACTTACCGAGAAAGGCGAAAACATGTTTCAGGCAAACGTTGATGACTACACTAATAAACTGTCAAATCAAACCAAGATAATTGACTCGCTTTTTCTAGAATTTACCAGTAGTTCGAAAGAGCAGCATGTTATACAGCCATTAAGAGAACAATTGTTAGAAGTATGGGAATCATACCTAGTTATAGCCAGGCAATCCACAGAATATTTGGCTAGGATAAGATCAGTTGACAGTGAAAGAGAACTTTCTGCTCACACATTTGTGTACAACAGTGTTCAGTTTAGAGTAGACCTTTTACTAAAGGAAATGGACAAGTTCATGAACACTACACAACTATCAAAAGAACAGGGTACTGATCAAGCAAGATTGAGTCAGACTCCTGCAAAGATTGACACTACTTGCTCACCTTCAGCTCACAGGGTGAGAAGTCCTTCCCAGGCGTCAGCGGTCGTTCGTTAGCCTCGTCAAAGATGTCCAATGTAAGTTCCGTGCTTTTGAGGCAAAAGGCTAAACATGAGGCAGCGAAGGTCAGACTACAGTTCACCAAAAAGGAAGCAGAGATCGTAAGACAAAGGGCTGAACAGGATGCTATACATAGGAAATGGATATGAGTCCCAAGTTGCTGCAATCGGAGAGAGATTTGGTGGAGGCTGAGGCTGAGCTTCGGGCTATTGATGATTCGTTGGCATTTGAGGACATTGAGGGGTTTCCTGTTGGCACGGCCAGCTGTGACCTTGAGAGGGTTGTTGCTGCACCACCACATACCACTGGTCACCAGTGTATGCCAAACGTTAGTTCAGGATTAAATCCAGAGGCCCCAGCATTCAATCAAAAACCAACCCAACCAGATGGAGGAGTTAGTGAGCTTACTAACTATATTATGAAGAAAGACTTATTGCTTTCAAGACTATCAAAGTATGATGATAGGCCAGAGCGGTACTTGGTTTGGAAGACAAGTTTTAGAAACATTGCTCGCGAGCTCAAAGTAAATGCCACAGAGGAACTTGATCTATTAGGCAGATGGTTAGGAGAGGAGTCTTCCCGACAAGCAACAAGTCTTAGAACAGCTAACTGTCACAATGAAGCTCAGGCATTATCAAGGATTTGGAGTAGGCTTGATGAAAGATATGGATCGCCAGAACTAGTAGAGGCTGCCCTTAGACAAAGACTAGACAGTGTCTCAAAACTCTCAGCTAAGGACGGTGCCAAGCTGTATGAACTCCCAGACATATTGGCAGTGAAAGGCTATGAGCGATATCAGAATTCTTTCTCATACTTTGACTCTCCACATGGAGTTAACCAAGTGTTACAGAAACTACCAGCATTCATGCAAAACAAGTGGATTGACCTTGCCAGTAGGTTCAAGCGGGAACATGCCGTCATGTACCCACCCTTCACCATCTTTGTAGACTTTGTTCGGAACATGGCTACACGATGTAATGACCCAAGTTTCATGTTTGAATCTAATCTTGTAGGATCTACAAAGGCACCTACATCTTCAAGCAACCTTGGTAACATGAAGAAATCTAACAACAATGTTAACGGCTCTAGGAACCAGGTCATGGTATCTGCTAGAAAGACGGACATCACCCCAGATTACTGCCCGTTACATGGCAAAGAGGTCAAGCACATTCTGAAAGACTGTCGTTTATTTCAATCAAAGTCAATGTCAGACAAGAAGGATGTGATCAAGAAGTTTGGTATTTGCTTCAAATGCTGCAAAGGAAAGCACCTATCTAAGGATTGTAAGGACAATATCAAGTGTGAGAGATGTGGGAGTAGTTCTCATTGTACAACATTCCATATCGACCGTGGATCCCCAGAAAAGCATGGCGGGGAACAAACACATCAGGACCAAGGTACTACTGTGTCATCGAAATGTACTCAGATTTGCGGCTCAACCTCATTCCCAGGAAAGTCCTGTGGTAAGACAGTTTTAGTGAAAGTTTATCCGAAAGGACGGCCAGAAGAGGCACTTGACATGTACGCTATTATTGACGAACAGAGTAACAGGTCTTTAGTGCGGGAGTTTTTCGAACATTTCAATTATAAATCCGAGAGCATAGATTATGTATTATCATCATGTGGAGGACAGGTGACCAAATGTGGAAGGCGAGCGTCCGGTTATGTAATCGAATCAACAGATGGCACTTACCGCAGCGCACTTCCGGAACTTATTGAATGCAATGAAATCCCGAACAGTAAACATGGAATTCCAACGCCAGCGGTAGCAAAAGCTTACAAATATCTCAAGGAAATTGAAACCTTCATACCCAATTCTGACGCGCCAATTTTGCTCCTTATAGGAAGAGATTTGATTACAGCCCACCATGTATTAGAGCAAAGGATTGCAAGTGGCAACACACCTTATGCCCAGAAGCTGAGACTGGGCTGGGTTATTATTGGGGAAACGTGTCTCGGTGCTGCACATCAACCGGACTTAGTAACAGTCAACAAGACAACTGTTTTGAGGAGTGGACGAGCGTCTTACTTTAAACCTTGCCCCTACAACTTTGAAGTGAACTATGCTTCGATTTCTGATGACATCAACCTTCATGGTAATGTTTTCCGTCACACAAAAGACGACGAAGTGCTAGGTCTGTCGCAAGAAGACAAAGAATTCATACATCAAATGGAAGAGGAATTTTACAAAACGCCAGAAGGGAACTGGAGTGCACCACTTCCCCTGAGACAACATCGTCCCAGACTTGAAAACAACCGAGATCAAGTGTTTAAAAGAACAGAAAACCTAGTTAAATCTCTACAGAGGAACCACGTCAAGTAACGTCAATTCTGCGATTTTTTGCAAGGCATGTTTGACAAACAACACGCTGAGTTAGCACCACCCCTTGAAAGCGGAGAGGAATGCAGATATCTTCCGATATTTCCTGTATATCATCCGAAGAAACCTGGAAAAATCCGAGTAGTTTTTGACAGCTCAGCTAAGTATAACGGCTACTCGCTCAACGATGTGCTACTTACTGGACCAGACGTCACAAATAGTCTAGTTGGAGTTCTTCTGAAATTCAGAAAGGAAAAGGTTGCTATAACGGCTGACGTAGAACAGATGTTCTTCAATTTCAACGTTCACCGGCAATACAGGAATCTCTTACGTTTTATATGGTTCAAAGACAACGACCCTACAAAAGATTTGATCGACTATCGAATGCGTGTGCATGTTTTTGGGAACTCACCATCCCCAGCAGTCGCAACTATTGGATTGAGGAAGTCGGCTTGTAACCATGCAGACCAATCTTTGTGTGATGAGGTGTGTGATTTTGTCAAAAATCATTTTTATGTCGACGATGGATTGATCTCATCTGTAGATGCTCAATCAGCTGTGAACTTGATGAAGAAGACTCAACGTAGGCTCAAACAGGAGGGTAATCTGAACTTACTCAAGATATCCTCTAACAATGCAGATGTTCTCGGCAGCTTTTCCCCAGAAGACTTGGCGAAAAACCTCAGTGCAATGGACTTCGACACGAGCACAGCAAATGTCCAGAGAAGCTTAGGGCTATACTGGGAGGTTAAGAGTGACACTTTTCAATACGAAGTTTGTTGTGAAGAGAAACCTAGCACTAAGAGAGGAATCCTTTCTACAGTGAATAGCGTGTTTGATCCTTTGGGATTCGTGGCTCCAGTCCTCCTTGGAGGTAGGCTAATACTTAGGAACATTATTCAAACAGGCAAAATCGATTGGGACGAACCAATACCAGATCACATAGAATCTGAATGGACAAGTTGGAGAAAATCTCTCAAAGATTCACAAGGTCTGGCAATACCTACAAAACGTATTCCGACATTGGCATACTGGAAGGTACAAGGAAAGAATTACACATATTCTCGGATGCTTCTAAGGAAGCCATCGGAGCAGTAGCATACCTCCGGATATATGATATGAATGAATCTTCCAGGATAGGATTCATTTTAGGAAAGTCGAAAGTTGCACCTGGTAAGTCTGCTAGCCCAGGATGTCACTGTCTCTGTATCAGTCTGTTTTGCAGAACAGAAGGTAGCTAACAAATCTTCCGAAGCTGCAATGTCTCCATAATTTCCCGATATCTTGTCCAGAACCTGCTGTAATGTAACTGCAGACCCAAGTCTCCTGGCTGTCTTTGCTGCCTCACCCCTCAAAGATCTTCTCACAGCCTGGAAAATGACTTGTTCTTTGTACACAGCGTCTCGCTGTAACATCTCAACCTCATAGATCCACTGCTCAAAATATACTTCTCCATTGGGTACTTGGGGGGATCCAGAAAATACAGAGATTTTCGGTACATAGTAAGAACTGGACGTGCTTGGAGAAACTAGGTTTTCACGGTGACCTTGACCTTGATCATCTGCAGGTAAAGGGGGTACATCCTCTTGCTTCATAACCTTGGACTTGGCTCCTCCTGCTATGAGATCAGCTAACCACTTGGCAGCAGCATCCTTAGATTCTAATTCCGGATTAAGATCCATACTCGAGATAGCATCCATTAAATATTCCATCTGTTTATCCTTTGACTGCGCCATAGTTGAGATATTACACAAAGAACACAAGCACAATAACACTAGTAATACAGTCATGAAACTCCAATATTAAATATGTTAACTGGCACTGCTAAAAAAATATAAAGTCCGAAATATGCTGAAAACTGGAAAAATATAGAAAAAAAACAAAACCTAAAACAAATATAAACTATAAATCAAAGTACAATTCTCTGTGAAAATAATAAATTAAACCAAAATACAGGAAAAAGAAATACCACAAAAAAATAAGTAAATTAGGGAATATTAAAGTCCACGTGAAACCTGAAATTCACAAAAATATTCAACAAAATACCTGAAATGTAAACATACAGTTGAAATCAAAGTAAACACCAGTCAAATCAAAACTAAATTTTAAATGTATACAAGCAAATTACATTAACATCTCATCCCAAATAAAATAATTCGAGACAAAGTCTATGGAAACTGAAAAGAAAACACCAATTCCTGAAATTCTAAATTGCAAATAGAAATAAACACAAGAATAAATCAAGTAAAGGGAGATAATCAATAATTCATGTACAAAGGGCAGACAACTTACCAATGTCAAAGCAATACACAATACTAGCTAATGAAATAACCTACAAATAATAAACATAAAGTACATGTGTGTATATGATAATATGGAAAATAAATACAAACAACCCAAACTCGAATAATTAGATAAGAAATAATAAATCGATTTTACGCGAAATGAAATAAACCGAAGTAGAAAATACAGCGTATCGCAGGCGCAGGAGTTAAACACAAATACTAATAACAGTTAGGTAAATAAACACATGGAAGTCATGATGTGTAATGTCAGTTATAGTGTCTTGGTCAATTCAGTAAATCAACTACCACCGGCGAAGTAAAACAACACCTATATATACTACCATACAAGAACCAGTGGAAAGAAAATCAACTAAACAGACAACTAGAATAGTGAAAATACTAACCTCAAAGCAGGTAACCAGCAGGGCAGGAACACGATCACTCCATACTCACATTCAGGTAGAATAACACAAGAATAAACACATGACAACACTTAATTTCCAATTGAATACACAGAATAACACAATAAATAATCCATGCACTGTATAGCAGTCACTGAATAAGTTAAATAACATCAATTCCCGTCAGTTCAGGCAGGCTATCTCTCCAACATGTGAAAGTTAGTGAAGTCAACACGTGTGCTTGAAAACAACATCCGGTGTGTAGGTGTCGTGTTCGTGAACGTCCCAAGATAAAAAGTTCCGGCGGAACTGCTCGATCGATGAACTCGTCATGTCATGCGCAAGGAGGTGCGCAAACCCTCCGGTCTCCGGACCCTCAGTCAGACGGAGTAGTAATCACAATACTCTTGTAGTAGTAAGTCCCTACATGGGCGCCATTTGTAGCGGGTGGAATTTGTTGAATAAATGACAAACCCGCTGGGTTCATATTCCTTTATGATGTTTTATTCCATTTTAAAAACACTCTGTAAATATAATAAAACACAATTAGAATATTCAACTCTCAAATCATATATCATTCATTCAACACCGAATCACACGAATAACTTTCAAAGACAAACTTTACATTTCACACAATACCGAAAACGTATTATTGAAAAATAGATATGATATATGAAAGTAAAAGCACACACTTACAACACGTATGGTGTATCAATGTAATTGATGTATACACTACAAAGTATACTAGCTCCGTACGCACGTCATGAGTACGACCATGCAATCACAACAGATTGAACTACAATATAAAAGAACACACAATTCTTACTTCATTTCAGAAATATTTAACTCAGACATTACACACTTTACAATTACAATAATCGGATCACATGTATACAATACATGTTTATCCGTATATATTTCATATTTTAAAAATATCTAAATTATAATAATCACATTCAAACCATTTTCATACTGGGAGAATAGAATAATGTATTAACCAAGATAAAGAACAAATAATAGAACAACCGAAAAGCAAGACTTACCAAAATTAATGAATTTCTCGACCGATCAAACCAAACGTCCAACCAAGCACAGGGACGAAATTCAAATATCCCGAAATACAAAAAGATATATATCAAATACGTTAAACTGACCACACTGACCAATCAAACAACTTCGTCAATGTCCGTAACAGTCACATGTCCTGTCCGTCATAAAAGTCCGTCAGTGAACACTATTAACGGGTACACAAACATATACGTACATACACATATAGACAAACGCAACGCTCGCGAATATATACGATATATTACGCACGCGAGTAAAACACGGCACGGCATAGATACATATTACTATTACTATTCACTGCAAATTATATAAATACACTTTTATACCACTTTTATTTATTACATAAATCCACATAAAATATGACCCTACTACACACCCATGCATGGACATACAATACCAAGGCTTGAGCTATGTGCCGCAGTGATAGCCACAGATCTTGCAGACTTTATCTTGAAACATTTGGACGCAACAATGGATTCTGTATCTTTCTACACAGATAGCAAAGTTGTTCTCGGGTATCTTACCAATAAAACACGCAGATTCTATGTCTATGTTGGTAATCGAGTAGACAGGATCTTGAGATCATCATCCAGCACTCAGTGGAGTTATGTTCCTACAGACTTGAATCCCGCAGACTGTGCTACTAGGCCCCTGAACGCTCAGGATCTTGCTAACAGCAGCTGGTTAAACGGTCCAGAAGCCTTCTTTCAGGATAGGGCGAAGGAAGACAACATTAATAATGACAACCAATTTCATCTCATAGAACCAGACGAAGATAAAGGGATTCGTCCGAAAGTTAAGGCCATCAAAACAGATGTATCCCGACGACTTGGAACCAGTCGGTTAAACAAGTTTTCATCATGGTCAAGGTTGACTTCAGCGATCTCTTTGCTGAAATCTGTTGCATCCAAGCATTCTTCTACAAGTTCTCCAATCAGATCTACTGTTGACTTCCAAAACGATGCAGAGTTACTCATTCTGAAAGAAGTTCAATATGAGATGTACGCCAAGGAGATCAGCTGTCTGCAGGATAAAAAACTAATTCCTAAGAATAGCAGCATTCTAGATCTTTCACCAACCTTGGACAAAAATGGATTGTTGAGAATAGGTGGTCGACTAGGAAGCTCATCTTTACACCCTTCAGAGAAGAATCCGTTGATAATCCCAGGAAAACACCATATCGCTACCTTATTGGTGCAACATTACCACAACCTGGTGAAACACCAAGGACGTCACCTGACTGAAGGATCCATACGGTCTGCAGGCTATTGGATCACTGGTGGTAAAAGGCTCATAAACAGTATTATACATAAGTGTGTATTGTGCAAAAGGCTAAGAGGTAAAATGGAACACCAAAAAATGGCTGAACTACCTGTTGATAGGACCACACCATGCCCTCCATTTACTTATGTAGGTGTGGACACATTTGGTCCATGGCCTGTGGTTACGCGTCGTACTAGAGGAGGCCAAGCAAACTCGAAGCGCTGGGCAATCATGTTTTCATGCCTTGTGACCAGAGGAATACACATAGAGGTTGTTGAAGAACTTAGTTCATCATCATTTATAAATGCACTGCGACGGTTTATCTCACTCCGAGGGCCCGTACAAGAATTTCGGTCGGATCGTGGAACGAATTTTGTCGGAGCAACGGATAACCTTAACATCACAGCAATCAACGTTGAAGATGAAAGTGTCAACAAATTCCTCCTTCAAAACCAAACAGTATGGAAGTTCAACCCACCACATGCATCTAACATGAGTGGATCGTGGGAGCGAATGATTGGCCTTACAAGGAGAATTTTGGATTGTATGTTGTGCAATGCAAACACAAAGGCTTTAACTCACGAAGTCTTATGCACATTCATGGCTGAAGTTTGCGCCATCGTAAATGCTAGACCTCTTGCATCCGTTTCAAGTGACCCTGAGTCTCCAATGATTCTCTCACCTTCAGCTCTCATCACTCAAAAGTTAAACGCTGATGTAGAACCATTTGAGAATCTCTCGCTCAAAGATATGTACAAATCACAATGGCGCCATGTTCAAGTCTTGGCAGAACAGTTCTGGAAGAAATGGAACAGTCAGTACATTCAGAATCTGCAAACCCGTCCGAAGTGGCAACAGGAACGGCCCTACATGAAACCAGGCGATGTAGTTCTAATGAAGGATTCTGAGGCCCCTAGGAATTGTTGGCCTATGGCAGTCATCAACGAGGTGTACCCAAGCTCAGACAGCCTTGTGCGAAAGGTTTCCATTCGTGTTATGAGGGACGATAAAATGGTTTTCTATACAAGACCAATTACACAGCTGATCTATCTGTTTTCCAGTGACTAAACTTTGACTTTAATGTGTTCATAATATTGATAGAGACATGTTTTGAACACTTGCCAGTGAGAGTATTGAAATGAACATTATATAAACTTGGTGTTTTATTTAGTTAGAAAGTTGTACTTTCTTGCCATGAAGTAATCATTTTATTTTAGGTAAATGAGTATGTATGCTTAAATATATAGGTGATTTTCGTACAAAATCAGACGGGGAATGTCGTGTTACTGGATTTATCTAGATTTGATTTATGTACTTTAGTACGAGTTACCTCTCTTTGTACATATCTTAGTTTAGTACTGTCACTTTCGATTCTGGGAATTACCCATAATACCTTTCGTTTTCCTGTAAAGATGGCACCGCCAGACAACGTGTTTTTCTAAACAAAATCAAAATTAAGAAAGGTCCCCATACAGAGTAAGTTCTTTGCCCGCCCCTTATTGTATATATTTAGAAAATTGATTAATGATGTTATTTGCATATGTGTATGAACCTGGTTATTATAACTTCATGTGCTATTTTTAGAACTGTTATATGGATGACCCGAAAGAGTAATTAGAGTTTATTCTATGATATATGACAACTCGTATTTAGTGAATATACATAAATTTAGTATCTTCCAATACCCATAAGAATTCCCAGGCAGCATTAAGTGGATTTATCATTTTTAAATGGGTCCATATCAGAATGATGTAACAGTATTATTGTTACACTATGTAGTGCTAGAATATTGATGTCAAAGCATATCTATGTTGTTTTAACAATAGCAGTTTAGTTTTATTCAATGATTTGTCATTATGTACAATATGAACAGAATTTATGTAACACTATGAGATTACATTAGGCAATGATAGGCTATTTAACAGAGAAAGGCAACCAAAGGCAAGTGTTGGGAAATTTATACATTGGCAATTTCTTATAATTAAGACTTTGTTATTGTGATAGAACGGGTTTTCTATCTTGTTGTGTTTGATATTGCACTCTTCCTAGCCTTTACTTCAGCAACCTGTTTTATTTACCCAAGTTCAGGGAGATACCGTGAGAACAGGTCTTATCTAGGGTGTGTTTGCTGTTTAGCAGACACATTCATCAACCTAGTTGTCCTCAAGATCACCCCGATGCTGACCGCTGACTGCTGTACACGTGTGGTACACGTGGGAGGTGTTTATCAGTCAGTTCGGTCTTGTCAGTCCGGAAGCGGAAGTTATGTTTAGTGTGTAGATGAGTTGTTGTAGCAACGGTTTCACCTAAATATGGTGTTCTGTCCGAACTCAGACCAATCGGAGGTCACCTCGGGATGCGGGGATAATGGGTCCGTATAACAAGAGGCCCAGAGGGCCTGTATCGCTCACCTGGTTTGTAATGCCAATAATGTTCTAAATACAGGTTCATTGTTTCTTTTCTGAAGGAATTCAAATATTTACCTCTAATTCACCTACTAGGTCCTACCCATCCTGCCCCCGGGGGGTCAGAGCCAACATTTATAGAAGTTCTGTTCCCCTTCCCCCATGGATGTTTGTGGCCAAATTTGGTCACAATCCATGCAGAACTCTAGGACAAGTAGCGATTTATAGGATTTACCTCTATTTCCCCTATTGGGCTCCACCCCTCCTGCCCCCGGGGGGTCAGAGCCAACATTTATAGAAGTTCTGTTCCCCTTCCCCCAAGGATGTTTGTGGCCAAATTTGGTTACAATCCATGCAGAACTCTAGGACAAGTAGCGATTTATAGGATTTACATCTATTTCCCCTATTGGGCCCCGCCCCTCCTGCCCCCGGGGGGTCAGAGCCAAACTTTATACAAGTTCTGTTCCCCTTCCCCCAAGGATGTTTGTGGCCAAATTTGGTTACAATCCATGCAGAACTCTAGGACAAGTAGCGATTTATAGGATTTACCTCTATTTCCCCTATTGGGCCCCATCCCTCCTGCCCCCGGGGGGTCAGAGCCAACATTTATACAAGTTTTGTTCCCCTTTCCCCAAGGATGTTTGTAGCCAAATTTGGTCACAATCCATGCAGAACTCTAGGACAAGTAGCGATTTATAGGATTTACCTCTATTTCCCCTATTGGGCCCCCGCCCCTCCTGCCCCCGGGGGTCAGAGCCAAACTTTATACAAGTTCTGTTCCCCTTCCCCCAAGGATGTTTGTGGCCAAATTTGGTTACAATCCATGCAGAACTCTAGGACAAGTAGCGATTTATAGGATTTACCTCTATTTCCCCTATTGGGCCCCACCCCACCTGCCCCCGGGGGGTCAGAGCCAACATTTATAGAAGTTCTGTTCCCCTTTCCCCAAGGATGTTTGTGGCCAAATTTGGTTACAATCCATGCAGAACTCTAGGACAAGTAGCGATTTATAGGATTTACCTCTATTTCCCGTATTGGGCCCCGCCCCTCCTGCCCCCGGGGGGTCAGAGCCAAACTTTATACAAGTTCTGTTCCCCTTCCCCCAAGGATGTTTGTGGCCAAATTTGGTTACAATCCATGCAGAACTCTAGGACAAGTAGCGATTTATAGGATTTACCTCTATTTCCCCTATTGGGCCCCGCCCCTCATGCCCCCGGGGGTCAGAGCCTAACTTTATACAAGTTCTGTTCCCCTACCCCCAAGGATGTTTGTGGCCAAATTTGGTTACAATCCATGCAGAACTCTAGGACAAGTAGCGATTTATAGGATTTACCTCTATTTCCCCTATTGGGCCCCGCCCCTCCTGCCCCCGGGGGGTCAGAGCCAAACTTTATACAAGTTCTGTTCCCCTTCCCCCAAGGATGTTTGTGGCCAAATTTGGTTACAATCCATGCAGAACTCTAGGACAAGTAGCGATTTATAGGATTTACCTCTATTTCCCCTATTGGGCCCCGCCCCTCCTGCCCCCGGGGGGTCAGAGCCAAACTTTATACAAGTTCTGTTCCCCTTCCCCCAAGGATGTTTGTGGCCAAATTTGGTTACAATCCATGCAGAACTCTATGACTAGTAGCGATTTAAAGGAAATGTTGACGGACGGACGACGGACGGACGACCGCGCCATGACATAAGCTCACCGGCCCTTCGGGCCAGGTGAGCTAAAAAGGGCCCCTCCCGAGGGAAACTTTGTCTTGACTTAGGGAATAGGTAGGGAGCAGAGCCACGTCGTGCACTGTCAACAGTGCAACACTTGCGGGGTTTCTGAGCTAGACTACAACGTGGGTCTTTACTTAGAGTGTATCTTAGCTAACGTGGGTCTTTACTTAGTGTATAATTAGGGGTTGTCAGGGGCTTAGGGCTTAGGCATCCTTAGGTATCCTAGTTGACACTGTTGGTTTTATATACCTCTAGAGTTAGGAACACTTGTAGGTGGTTAGTTGGCTCCGTAAGGTGTTAGGCTTTGTTTAGGGAACGTGGTAATCACACAGGACTTAGCTAATTAGGCCTAAAGTTTGGCCATAGTTAATCTTGGATACATTGTAACTGCTTCGGCACTTATATCTCTTATTGTTATCTGTTGTAACAGGCACTATTGTGAATCTTCTATGTAATACTTAATCAACTTGTCTTTTATATAATAAATAGTTATTTGTACCTGTATTTACCTAGTTGAGTTATTGGATTAGTGTCAGTGCTTCCGCTACATCCTAGAGATCGAACCTGTTGAGATACAGGCCTGTAACCTGTGGAGGAAACGGGATCCGGAGAGGATTTGTGACGACTGTGGACTCTGTTGTATACTAAAAATACTATACGATCACGATTTGGGACTTATACATATAACGGGAGCTACAGTCGGATCGCCCCTCCGGGTCTCTTGTGGAAAACCCTCCCTATTACAGAATGGTGCGTGTGACCAGGGTGTAGTTGTGTAAGTATCTGATTACATTATCCAATTTCTCTAAACTTGTGATTAATATATTTAACTTAGTTGTTTTTGTAACATTTATTTGCCAAAGCTTTTGTATAGCATATCTTAAACTTATTTTGTGACGTTGTAGATGCTTTGTTGCTAGAAAACTCAAGACCTCTAGTGACAGACAGTCTACTAGTGTTCAACTTAATTGTTTTGTTTATATTGTTTTGCTGGGTGGTTTGTTGTGACATAAATATGGATAAGATAAATATGGATGAGCAAGATATTGTTTCTGATTGGGAGGAAGAAAGTGGGTTTGTAACGGGAAGCAGAACTCCTGCTACCATTATTAAAACAACGAGTACGCCATTATATAGTGGTGTACCTTTCCAAAATATTGGGAAAGGATCAGCTGAGAGTGAGGTTTCCTTCCCCAAAATAGATAGACAGTCGGGGGCTATTTCCAAAACGAGTATTAGGTTTGAGACCTCGGATAAATCCGAGGAGGAAGATACGGATGATGAGTTGTTAAGAGTATTGAAAGAGAGAAGGGAAAGACAGGCATTTACCACGCCTAAACTCCAAACAAAGGGGAGAGAACAATCTATATTAAAGAACCGAGTAAATAGGTTAAAGAACCAAACTAAAGATACATATGATGGAGACACTGATGGGGAGAGTGAGACATATACATGTCCCCGGGATAATAGCAGGCTAGAATCTAATACCTGTAAATCCAAACGTGATAGTGGGGTAAAGGGTAGAGTCAGTCGTCGGGAGAAGCATCCTGATACTTTTGACGGGAAAACTACCGACTGGCAGGACTATTTGGTCCATTTCGAGCAAGTTGCTGCTTGGAATGGATGGAGTGATACGGAAAAAGCTCAACAGTCAGCATCAGATTTCGGATATGATCTCCGGAGAGTAGCTTTGTTAGCTTACCCCGAGCTCCCATATCACTATCTTGAATGTCAGGTTGTAGACCAGTTCATTAACGGCCTACATAATTTTGAAATGCGAAAGAAAGTAACTTTCAGTCATCCTAGCACTTTGGATGAGGCAATTTCCTCTGCAGTAGAATATGAGGCTGTAGCAGGTAATTCCCCCAAGAAACCTGTAGAGTCTGAGTCGGTATGTACTGTACAAACCAATAGTGCTGTAGAACAAGTTCTTACAATTGACCAAATAAGTAACTTGTTAGATAAGAAATTGTCCAGTAAGAAGGGTAAGGATAAGAAAGAAAAGAAGGAGAAAAAGAAAGTGAACCCTGGTCAGAGAAAAGGGGCTTGTTATTTCTGTCAGGAGGAGGGTCACTACATGAGAGAATGTGAGAGCCTAAAAACATTGAGAAAAAGGGACAGTGAACTGAGAAAGGCGGAAAACTAACTGAGGCTGGGCTCGAGGCCGAGAACTCAGCTACTTCAACATGTAGGCCGGAAAGTGAAATTATGTATGAGAGAGAGTTAGGTAACTTTACAGAAATTAAGGGTCAGGGGTCAGATCACATTTCTCTAGGGGTTAATAGTGTATATGAGGACAGAGGTTGTCTTTATGTAGATATACAGTTGGTTAACACTAGTAGTAGAATGTTGATTGACACAGGATCACCTGTTTCTGTTCTCTCATATGCTGAATTTCTTAATTTGGGTATAAATAGAGAGCTGTTACAAGTATTTGAAACAAAACTGAAAACAGCCGATGGTAACAAGTTGGAAGTAGAAGGATGTGTTCCGTTAGATTTTCATATGGGTCCTTATTGTTTTAAACAAAGTTTTGTTGTGGCTAATCTTAGTGGTATTACAGGAATACTGGGAATGGATTTCCTAAGGGAGAATAAATGTAAACTTAAAGTAGGGGAGGAAGTACTAGTAACCAATAAGGGGGAGGTAGGGTTAAGTAAACAAAGGTCAGTAGGGTGTGCCCTGATAAGGTCACAGAATGACCTCGTTTTACCCCCTCAATCTGAGTTATTGGTGGACTGTATCACCGATGATAAATTATTCGGCAGTACCATGCTAATAGAACCAAACAGCCAGTGGAAGGAGAAAGGGGTACTAATAGCCCGCAGTTTATTAGACCCTAGGGCTGATAACTTGATTATCTCGGTGATTAATACAACACCAGACAGTGTAAGTGTAGATGCTAACACCGTCCTGGGGAGTGTTGGGCATGTACAACATGTGGTAAATCTCAACAAGGAGGGGTCTGAGTTCGAAGATTCCCCTAGTAAACCATTACCGCCACATTTAGAACCCCTTATAACAAATAGCTCTCTCCCAGTACACTCACCTCGCTCAACATACACGCAACACACCGCATACATGGGAGGCCGTCCTTACATGACCATAGCTGTTAATAGGACGTTAATAAATCAAACAAACAAACAAACAAAACAAATAGCTCTAAGGATTTGACAAATGATGAAAGAAAGAAGCTTGTTAGTTTAATATTCCAATTTCAGGATGTATTTGTAGGGGAAGATGGTTCTGTAGGGAGAACTAGTTTAGCAGAGCACACAATCAAAACTGGTGATACTGCCCCTATCAAAATACCACCGCGTAGGGTCCCCCTAGCTAGAAAAGAGATAATTGAGCAGGAAGTCAATAAGATGCTAGAACAGAAAGTCATAGAGCCTAGTCAGAGTCCCTGGTCCAGCCCTGTTTGTCTAGTAACTAAACCAGATGGTACATACAGGTTTTGTGTAGATTTCCGGAAACTTAACTCTGTGACTGAGAAAGATGCATATCCACTCCCTAGGATAGATGACACCTTAGAAACCCTTAGTGGAGTAAAATGGTTTAGTACCCTGGATTTGGCCAGGGGTATTGGCAGGTAGGCATGAGTGACAATGATAAGGAGAAGACTGTTTTTAGCACACATTTAGGGTTATTCCATTTTAATGTTATGCCCTTTGGACTATGTAATGCCCCCGCCACCTTTGAGCGGCTGATGGATAATCTCCTAGGTACCCTGAAATGGAAGAAATGTCTTTGTTACTTAGATGACATAATAGTTTATGGAGAAGATTTTGATAAGGCCTTAGAGAATCTAGAACTGGTACTCTTAAAGCTACGAGAAGCTAACTTGAAATTAAAATGCAGAAAATGTAAACTATTTCAAACGAGGTTTCCTTTTTGGGCCACAAAGTCTGTAGTGAGGGAATCAGGTGTGACCCTGAGAAAACAAAGTCTATAGAACTGTGGCCGAGGCCTGAAAACAGGACTGAAATTCGCAGTTTTCTAGGACTTGTAGGGTATTACAGACGCTTTGTAAAGAATTTTTCAGAGATAGCTTCCCCACTTACTAAACTTACTAGGAAAAATGTTGATTTTAGGTGGAGTGAAGATTGTGAAAAGTCATTTCAGACACTGAAACAGTGTCTCGTGTCCGCACCTATCCTATCTTTTCCAAGGAGTGAAGGTTTGTTTATATTAGACACAGATGCTAGTGCTAATGGGATAGGGGCAGTGTTGTCCCAGATACAGGATGAAGGGGAGGAGAAAGTTTTAGCCTATGGTAGTTATACTCTAAATAGGGCTCAACAAAACTATTGTACTACTAAGAGAGAATTGTTGGCTGTGGTTGTTTTCCTAAAGTTCTATAGACACTACTTATATGGTCATAAGTGTATAGTCAGAACAGATCATGCTCCCTTAAAATGGCTGAAAAATTTCAAAGATCCAGAGGGGATGTTAGCTAGGTGGCTAAGTGTCATTGAGACATATGACCTTGAAATTCAGTACAGGCAAGGGCCAAAGCATGGGAATGCAGATGCATTGTCTCGTAGACCTGTAAGAAAGTGTAAGAATGATGAGTGTCCAGACTGTCGGGAAGATAGTGCTACTGTACCGGGAGGGGGTGACCGTAACAACGAGAGCAACGGTAAACCGTTGTCAGAGTTGATTCAGCCCGTGGTCTCATCAGATGATGAACAGTGTAACATACCTGTATGTCCTTTAGGAAAAGGTGAAAGTGAGGAAGATGAGGATGATGTAGCCAATTGGTTGCCAGTTTGGACTAAGAGTGAGTTATTAGAAATGCAGAAAGCTGACTCAGGTATAGGGCCCATATTAGTAAAATTCACTGAATCGAAAGTTAAACCAGAGAAGTCAGACATGCTAAAATTGGGACCAGATTCTAAGAGTTTATGGTTACAATGGGGTCAACTAGAATTACATAACCACTTACTCTATCGTCGGGCAGAAACATCATATGGGCGTAGTAGTTTGCAGTTAGTAGCACCTAAGGATGTTAGAAACACCATATTTGAACACCTCCATACAAAGAGAACAGCGGGACATTTTGGAAGGGACCGGACTTTAGAAGCGATCAAAAGTAGGTTTTATTGGCCAGGAATGTCCGAAAGTGTGAAACGTTGGTGTAAATCTTGTGATTTGTGTGCTAAAGGAAAACCAGGTCCAGGAGTAGGTAAATCTCCCCTAAAACAGTTCCGAGTCAGTGAGCCTATGGAGTGTGTAGCGATAGACATAATGGGTCCTTTACCTATTACTTCCAATGGGAACGAGTATACTTTGGTTTTGGGGGATTATTATACTAAGTGGAAAGAGGCTTTCGCTATTCCTAACCATACTGCACTAACAGTAAGCAGACAAGCTAGTATCAGAGGTATTCAGTAGATTTGGGTGTCCAACTCAGATGCATTCAGACCAGGGTCGGGAGTTCGAATCTGAATTATTTTCAGAGGTATGCAAGTTGTTAGGCATAAATAAAACTAGGACAACTCCCTATAGGCCCCAGTCAGATGGTTTAGTAGAACGATTTAATCGAACACTAAAACAAATGTTATCCATGTATGTGGACGAGGACAGGTCTAACTGGGATGAACAGCTACCATATTTGATGATGGCGTATAGATCTACTGAACATAAAAGTACAAAGTGTAGTCCAAACCTGATGATGTTAGGTAGGGAAGTGTATTGTCCTCTTGACTTGATGGTTGGGAGTCCACCTGGGATTGACCATAATTGCCCAGTAGAATATGTAGAATGGTTAAAGGACAGCATGCAAAAGAATTTCCTCTTTGCAAACAAACAGTTAGGTTTAGCTGCAAATTCACAGAAAAGGTACCATGATAATAGGCTAAAAACCAGGAACTATGACAAAGGTGACTGGGTGTGGAGGTGGTATCCCCCCAAAATGAACCAGAAGCTAGGGTTAGGGTGGACAGGACCTTATCTGGTCATTGAGAAAGTCAGTTCCTGTACCTGTAAAATACAAAAGGAAAATACGGGTAAAATTATCACGGTACATATAGATCATCTTAAACCATATGAGGGTACAGACTCTCCAAAAAGTTGGCTATCCGATACCGACTTAGTCTCCAGTAGTTCAGACTCATCTTCCAGTAGCGGTAGCAGTAGTTCAGGGGAGTTAGATGAGCTTGATAGTCCTCCATCAACTCAGATTAAAACTAGGAGAGGAAGAGTAGTTAAACCTAGACAGATCTATTCCCCCTAGTTTATCAAAGAGTAGTATATTTGATTTATGTTTTTGTGTAAATAAATGTAGAGATTATAGTATCCGTCATATCCTAAGTAATGTAGTTAGTACTAGTCTAAGGGAGACAATCTACTCAGAAACTAATTTTAGTGGAAAATTGCAAGTGTTAGTAGATTATTGTACTTGATACTAAGATAGGGTCAGGTGGTAGTCTAAGGGAAATAACCTACCCTAGGACAAAGAAATTATTATGATTTGAATGTGAAGCTAAGGACCCAAAGATAAATTGTTAATAAGTTTAATACAATTAAACTAGGAGGGTGGGGGTTGGATTTGTGTTGTTTTGCTTTGTTTGTAGATGATGGCAGAATACCTGGAGCTAGAGGTTGGCGTGGACGTTCAGGAACTGAAACAGTTCCAATTTGTCCATGTCCGACAGCCATTTCCCTTGAGAGGTATGACCTGTCCTGTGCCTGGATGTGACTCTACTGTCTACAAAAGACTGGGGCCTTACCTGAGCCATTGGTCAAAGTACCACTCATCAATGGTGACATTACAGCAATGTCGCACATGTGCCAAGGTGTTTAAGAAAAGGGGAAAAGCCAAGAAACATCTTAAACAACAGAAAAGAACTGCCACCATAAAAACAAAAAAGGCAGGCCAACAAAATGTTCCTTGATCCGGGAGATGTTGTTCCACCACGTCATCCGACACCGGGGGAACTAGCCATTCAACTTTACGAAGTCAGGAAAAATGCCAGGAAAATTAAACTTCAAACTCTAAATTGGATTTAAAACTTATGGGACTTGTGTGAATCAACAACTTTTAATTTGTGCTGCCATTGGAACTTTATATTATGTTTGTGCCAAAAATGTGAATTTTCCAAAAGTATGGACTGAGACTGGTGAATTTCATTTTTTTTATTATAGTTATCCGAACCAGAAGAATGACGAGAAAAGACATTGCGAAACTTAAAGTGAAAGTGTGATTTTGTATATCTATTTCTATTGGATTCCATAGTGCCATAACTTTCCAGTAAAATATTTTATGTTGTTTACTTTACAGGTGTTTTACACATCAATATACATTCAATGTTGATACTACTGATAGTTTTATTTAAGGAAACTTTGTTTAAATTAGGGTTATGAGGAGCCAAACTTGTTTTTCTTTCTTTACTCTAGATTTTGTTTTAGTGTTGATATTAAAAATGTTGTTGATATTTTCCAGATCGGTTGGTTGTTGCTGTTGGTTATTATTATACAGTTGTTAGGAATTTCCAAATCCTAGTCATTCCTTATTTGAAAAGGGTTTACCTGAGCTTAGTACATATCCAGTGCTTGTTTATCAGTTATAGTGTTATTTGATGTGTTAGTCTAAGGTTGTTTTTGTTTTCTTTTTGTATATATTTAGTTTTGAAATATGATTGGTTCTTGTGTTTCATAATGCTTATTTTGTACTAGTATATATATAGTACATTTTGTAGTGTTTCTGCATGTACATTGGTGGTTACATACATACATAGGTACATGGTGGAGGTCAGTACTGCCTGCTCTATTATGGTACATGTGTGGATACAGATGTTGGGAGATTATGTACATGTAGTATACTAAGTCATTATTGGATAATAATACTCAAGTTTATATAGATAGTTATCTTTTGTTGAGCTTACGTCTATCATGGTTGTGGAGCGATTCTGTTTTAGCTGTATTGTTGCTGCCATAGGTTGTTTGTAAGTGACACCATCCTGATTTTGTAACAATTGGTACGGTAGGGCTATATCTTCGGCGTATGCTTCCCGGGGTATGGTCGCTACTAAGGTCCAAGTTTACAGGGGTGTAAGAGTTGACCGAATATCTCGGTGAAACAGAAGACGTTCTGTTTTCACTGCGTTCATGCCATAGACTAGTGCCGGCAGTCAGAATGGGTGTACGATGCAGGGATGCAGTTACATATAGGACCAGGGGGGGGCTGGGGTGTCATCTATGGAACATGCCTAGGAAGAAACAATGGGACTTAGTCAGTTGTCATTTACAGTTATTTTAGACAAAGCAAATTTGTTATCAAATTGTACTTTGATCTTAGGGAGGAGGAGTGTGATAGAACGGGTTTTCTATCTTGTTGTGTTTGTTATTGCACTCTTCCTAGCCTTTACTTCAGCAACCTGTTTATTTATCTTTGACCCAAGTTCCGGAGGCGGAAGTTTTTTTTAGTGTGTAGATGAGTTGTTGTAGCAACGGTTTCACCTAAATATGGTGTTCTGTCCGAACTCAGACCAATCGGAGGTCACCTCGGGATGCGGGGATAATGGGTCCGTATAAAAAGGGCCGCTCCCGAGGGAAACTTTGTCTTGTCTTAGGGAATAGGTAGGGAGCAGAGCCACGTCGTGCACTGTCAACAGTGCAACACTTGCGGGGTTTCTGAGCTAGACTACAACGTGGGTCTTTACTTAGAGTGTATCTATAGCTAACGTGGGGTTTGTGTATAATTAGGGGTTGTCAGGGGCTTAGGGCTTAGGCATCCTTAGGTATCCTAGTTGACACTGTTGGTTTTATATACCTCTAGAGTTAGGAACACTTGTAGGTGGTTAGTTGGCTCCGTAAGGTGTTAGGCTTTGTTTAGGGAACGTGGTAATCACACAGGACTTAGCTAATTAGGCCTAAAGTTTGGCCATAGTTAATCTTGGATACATTGTAACTGCTTCGGCACTTATATCTCTTATTGTTATCTGTTGTAACAGGCACTATTGTGAATCTTCTATGTAATACTTAATCTACTTGTCTTTTATATAATAAATAGTTATTTGTACCTGTATTTACCTAGTTGAGTTATTGGATTAGTGTCAGTGCTTCCGCTACATCCTAGAGATCGAACCTGTTGAGATACAGGCCTGTAACCTGTGGAGGAAACGGGATCCGGAGAGGATTTGTGACGACTGTGGACTCTGTTGTATACTAAAAATACTATACGATCACGATTTGGGACTTATACATATAACGGGAGCTACAGTCGGATCGCCCCTCCGGGTCTCTTGTGGAAAACCCTCCCTATTACATTATTGTGTACAATTTTATGGAAGTCTTACTGACAATAAGTTTGTTGTATTTGTAGATTTTCACCTTCTTCTGGGAAGTCTGTGAAGTTTATATGGAACCCAAGGATTTTGGAAAATAAAAATGATGTAAACATCACATTGAGATCTCTCATTTTGACAGACCCATGTAAGATTCTATTAATTACTACGTTGGATAACAGGATCTGACAACATCCAATTAGGGATAACCCCTAATGGTTTCGCAGGCATTTGATTGGCCATTTCTAAAGGCCACCTGGACATCAATTTGATTGGCCATATCCAAAGGTCACCTGGACATGACCTTTGGAAAATGGCCAATCAAATTGATGCCTGCGAAGCCTTGAAGGTAAATAACCCAATCTGATTAAAATACAAATCCTCATTATCACTACGTTTGATAAGAGGATCTGAGAAAATACCATTAGGTGTCATGTCCAGGTGACCTTTGAAAATAGCCAATCAAATTGCTACTTGCAAAATCTTGCAAAATTTTTACAGTGAATTTCAGGGGACGAAATAGTTTGAAAAACTGTCAGAATGATTTTGGTTTACGTAGTCATCTCGCCCAAAAAGCACAACAAAGCTAATTGTGTATGTATACTGGGACGAAAAATCGTTTTCAATTGAAGTTGCAAGGTGTAGAAATTGGATTGGGTATGAATACCACGTGGTATAAAGGTCATCTGAACGTGACCACCTATGTTATTTTGTAAGATCCTATACTTAACGGAGTGATTATAAGGAACTGTATTTTAATCAGATTGGTAAATAACCGTCAGATTTCAACGTAGTCATTTCGCCCTAGATCACAACATAGCTAATTGTATGGATATGTTGGGGCGAAATGGCGTTGTCAATTGATTTACAAATTTGCAGAAAATGCATTTGATCTCTAGAACACGTGTTATAAAGCTCAACAGAACATGGACCCTGATGGGATGTTGTCAGATGTCCTCCTCTATAAAACGGAGTAGTTTTAAGGATCTGTATTTTAATCTTATCAGTCGCCTCATTTACAAAATTGTTATAATGACCCTTCTCGAACCCATCTCGCCCAAATGTCATTTGTAATAGGTACAGAATTATCATTATTAGATTGCATTTAATCCTATTAACCAATTTTCCCATTACTGAGTCCTTAGTTCGGGGGTCAAAGGGGTCTAGGCTATATCATCAAAACATCTTCTTCTGAAATTCTGGAAATTGAAGAATCACATACTCGAAAAAAAGATTAAAAGGTCCTTGATGTCCTTTACCACAATAGTTAATGTATATGACCCTGGGTCTCACCTCACGTTTCTCCCCTGTTTAATGGAGCATTTTTGCTCAATTTTAATACGAAATGATTCAAACTTGTTTAGAATTAATAAGCATCATTTTAATATCCTGTTTAACAGAGGGGCGGGGCCGAAAGGGGCAAATAGTCTGAAATGTGTAATTTTTTTGGACAGGTCTTAAGTTTTTATGAAAATAGTTATAAATGACCCATTATTCTGGTTTCCCCTAGGGAGGTGGTTAAGTTTTACCTATATAGTTTTTTATACGGAAAAACACAATATTTGATTTAATTTAGTCATTAAAATCAGCTATTTAAGGTCAGAAATAACATGTAAGGACGGCCTCCTTCATGTATAGCTAAAATCGGTGTTGAGCGTGTATGTCGCTGTGCGAGGTGCGTGTTTCAAAAATTTTCGGGAGTCTGATCGTATATTCATGTGAAATGTGTGTCTTCTTTTCATTCTTGTATAATGGAACTTTTGCCCTTTTTATAGTGCTATATCACTGGAGCATGCCGCCGAAGACACCAATCAACACACCCCACCCGGTCACATTATACTGACAACGGGCGAACCAGTCGTACAACTCCCTTTTTGCTGAGCGCTAAGCAGGAGCAGAAACTACCACTTTTATAGACTTTGGTGTGTCTCGGCCAGGGGACAGAACCAGAGCCTACCTCACAGGGGCGAACGCTCAACTAAAGGCCAAAAGTGAGGCAGTGCCAAGGGAGACATTAGGAAGGATAAAGTCAGTTAGGGAGAATAGAAAAGGTAAGATCCTAAATTTAGTCGCCTTTTACGATCATGCAATAGGGGCAGCAGGTACAATTCTAACGCCCTACTTGCAGGTACGTATGTACATGTTCGGTAGTTGTCGATCGTAACAAATACTACGATTGCCGACAGCGGCCGTACATAGTATACAACGGGTTATGCATACATATGAAATGTCCAGAATGATTAATGTACAAATAAATTTTTAAAAAGAAAATGTGTACACAAAATATACTGTACTGTAGCGAAAAACTGTGAGCTGATCCCACCGCTGCCACCAATTGTATCGAAAATCTGCGGGATTTATATAATGACGTATTCCCAGCCCGCAGCCTTAGGTAGATGCCTTCTAGGGTAGCGTCAGGCACCCGCCACAATACCCGAGTTTTAATAGTTTTAATTAAAGTAGAGTGGGTCGTCGAGTAAAACACAATTCAACGGCCGTTACAAAGTTCCACGTGTATTCAGCAACAATAGCATTTATAGGGTACAGTTACAGTTCACAGGATAACCACTCCACGCTCTCTAGCATAGAAACGTGCACTTAGACAATAGTCCAATCGAGCTAATACATGAACTCCTTCATTTAAACCAGCTAACACCTTACCTCCGTCATAACACCTTAAACCTGAACTCCGTCATTTAAACCAGCTAACACCTGAACTCCCTGAGCTTCAGTTTCGTGCCCCTTTTATACCAAACATGCAGGAGCGCTGCAGGAGCACCCCGCTCCTTTGCAGGAGCGGTGGGCTCTGGTTACCAAATTGGCAATAACACTAAACATAACACTTAGAATCAAAGTACTGAAGTACTGAGGGGGGTCGGACTGAAGAATTGTTTAGTTGTTTTTTTTTTTCATTTTCACACGTGTTGAAATTATCAGTCTAATCTCACTGTCTGCACGTTGATAACGATTAAAGATGCTCCACCGCTGACAAAAGGTATTTTTTTCCACTATCAAAAACAGGAGCAGACGATTTTGTATTTTTCTTCAGTTACAAAAGTAACTTACTTTACACCATAGCCACCATTGAAAAATTTGAGCTTCTAATTTTACTTCAAGTTAAAAATATGAAAAATAATTAATTGCATCCCGAAAAAATTCCGTGGCACTATATCTTATATGGAATGAAGTAATGATTGCGCGTGCACCAAAGGCAAACTAAATTATTTTATGTTATTTTTTGTGTTAATTAGGCATATATATACAAAATTAAACACCAATTATTGTTCAAATGATGAATATCAGTTATGCTCTGTTGGCGGTGGAGCATCTTTAACAAAATGGTTCGTTGTGACGTCGGTATTTTTCTTTTGATATAGCCATCAATTTATCTACCAAAAAATGTACTTCATCTTCTGTATTTTTGACAAATGAACAAATGTCCGATTTGGATACTTTCACCTTACACTTATTCATTGTCATCATAAGATCAAATGTTATGCGGCCCTGCAGGTAGGGCGTTAGAATTGTACCTGCTGCCCCTATTGCATGATCGTAAAAGGCGACTAAATTTAGGATCTTATATTTTCTCTTCTTCCTAACTGACTTTATCTTTCCTAATGCCTCCCTTGGCACCGCCTCACTTTTGGCCTTGAGTTGAGCATTCGCCCCTGTGAGGAAGGCTCTGGGTTCTGTCCCCTGGCCGAGACACACCAAAGTCTATGAAAGTGGTAGTTTCTGCTCCTGCTTAGCGTTCAGCATACAGGGAGTGGGACGACTGGTTCGCCCGTTGTCAGTATAATGTGACCGGATGGGGTGTGTTGCTTGGTGTCTTCGGCGGCATGCTTCAGTGATATAGCACTATAAAAGGGCAACAGTTCCACTATACAAGAAGACACAACACGAACATACCGCAGTCTCCCAGTACACTCACCTCGCACAACATACACGCAACACACCGCATGCATGGGAGGCCGTCCTTACATGACCATAGCTGTTAATAGGACGTTAATAAATCAAACAAACAAAATTTAAGTGTGCATATTATTTTAATTTTAAAATAAGTTGTTTGTTACATACCTGGGCAATCTTCCCAACAACCGTATAGTTTTGTGGAGAAGCAAGAGCATCTGCTAGTTTCCTCTTCAGCCCCTGTTGTGGGTGATCCTCTGGGAGACAGAGGTCTTCAATGCCAATGGCCACTGGGATTTTGGACGATAGTGATATGGTGCTGGAACTGACACACCAATAGGCATCACCTTTGACTACCAGGTCGCTGAACGTGAAGGATCGTCCTACTTGGAAAAAGTTGAATTTGGGTTTTTGATAACACCTTATGTAAACAATAGTGGTGTTGTTTATGCCAATAACATTGAAGTAGGTCATCTTGTTTCCAGTGTTCTCATAGGATTGTAAAGTATGTGATTTCTTTACCACATTCACTTTCACAGTCTTTTTCTCAGACTCCGATGCAGCAGCTTGCGACTGAATTGAGTCTTCGGCGGCATGCTCAGTGAATAGCAAAAAAAGGGCAAAAAACAATCAACACGAACATATTGTATCCCAGTACCATTTACAACATACACGCAACACACTGTACATAAAATAGTAATTATAGATTTTTAAACAAAAACAAACAAACAAAGTAGAAAAAAACAACAAAAGTTGCCATTTATCACATATAATTATGGATTTCATAAAAAAGTTGCATCACATATATATATCATAATAAAATATTCATATCTTCATCATTGACATTGATTTTCAGTAAAACAAACATACATGTTCATAAATAAATGTCCAATTGCACAGCAAACTGTTTACTTATTCTTAAGCAGAGATCTTAAACGATCATCCAATAATGATTTAACTCTACTCCATGCAACATATGCCATTCCTTTTTCAAATAATGTATTGGCAATATCCAAAACAACTTTATCCAATTTTATTTAGTACTCGTGCAATATCTTAATTTCATTTAGTACTCGTACAATATCTTCAGAAAGGATAACTTATTCAAGTCCATAGTACTGGTTCAGAAAAGCCATGTCAAATCTCCATTGTTGTGTCGCTGATCTGGGTAAGTATCTGCAAGGTGAGTGTATTTGTACAGGTGCTAGTCATAGGGAAGAGCACATCTGCAAATTTGACTGTCGGCTGTATATGGAAGCCAAGGATAGGTTCTTCTTCAGTGCTTGTGATGAACTTTAGTACCATCGCCAGGTTTAGGCCAGTGCGTCGTCCAGCAAAGGAAAGAAATTAAAATATGTACATTGTTTTATATCGTACAATAAATGTTCTGTTTGCGTTTTTATACCTTATTTAAACGCGTTATAAATTAAGTGAGTGCAGTTAACATAAAATCAATATGTAACGAGCTATAACTAACCTCTGATTACTCAAATACCTCCTATTCCTCGAGCTAACGAAACATTTCATTGAAGTGTTATATCCCGCACTTTGCAGAAACTCCATTTAAACATCGTGTAGTTCACTTACTTTAACCATCACCGCCATGTTCATTTGTTCTTCGAAACGCTTCTCGATTTTACTGACAAGTGCAACACTACATAATTTGCATGATGCAGTCACGATATGTAACATCATGAAGCATTCGAGAAAAACAAGGACATAGTCATTCAGATCCCCCGCCAATGGAGATATCAAAGCTGAAGTAAGTTTGATTGTGGAGACTTATGTGTATGGGAAAAAAACAAGAAAAAGTAAGTTGAGCTAAAGAAAGATGGAGTATAATTCAAGTAGAGCGAAGCTGCAATTGTTGAATCAGGTATACAGCCTTGACATTTATATTAGACTATATACACAAAGATGGGTGGAGTTTTGCAAAGCAACATTTACCATTTACCATGACATTTTCAGCAATGTTTCCATGGTAACGAAAAAAGTGGAAAAAAATGAAAAACCTAAAAATAGCAAAAGGCACTACGAGACCATAAAGAACAATGTGTCTATGAAGTTTCATGGAAATATATCTGCTGGTTTTAGAGTTGTGCTCCGGAAACGATTCTTACACAAAAATCTGCCATTTTCAGCAATGTTTCCATGGTTACAGAAAAAAGTAAAAAAAAAAAGTGAAAACCTTAAAATAGTAAAAGGCACTACTAGACCATAAGACCAATGTGTCTATGAAGTTTCGTGGAAATATCTTTTCTGGTTTTAGAGTTATGCTGCGGAAACGAACCTGGTACAAAAATATATTTTCAGCAATGTTTCCATGGTTACGGAAAATATGCAAAAAAGGAAAACCTAAAAATAGCAAAAGGCACTACTAGACCATAAGACCAATGTGTGTATGAAGTTTCGTGGAAATATCTCTACTGGTTTTAGAGTTATGCTGCGGAAACCATTCGTACGGACGGACGGACAGGAACCCATTTGTATATCCCCCGCCAACTTCGTTGGGCGGGGGATAAAAATGAAAATGGCGGTGATGGTTAAAGTAAGTGAGCTACACAATGTTTAAATGGAGCTTCTACAAAGGATGTGATTTAACGCCTCCAAAGGAGAATGTGGATGAACACAGTTATGGGTACTATTTACAATCACAAGCTTTTTTGTTTGTTTGTTTGTTTGATTAGTTAACGTCCTATTAACAGCCAGGGTCATGTAAGGACGGCCTCCCATGTATGCAGTGTGATGCGTGTATGTTATGCGAGGTGCGTGTTATGGGAGACTGCGGTATATTCATGTAGTGTCCTCTTGTATAGTGAACTTTTGCCCTTTTTTATAGTGCTATATCACTGAAGCATGCTGCCGAAGACACCAAGCAACACACCCCACCGCGGTCACATTATACTGACAACGGACGAACCAGTCGTCCCACAAGCGTAGATTTTGTGATTTCGTCTTGGTTTTTTTTTGACTGAGGTACCCATTAGAAACGAGACGACATTTCAACTGGATAGGGAAATGTCTATCTAGCATATTTTTTTTTATCGTAAATTCTCCGATTCATCAGGCCATATCTTTGTCAATACTTGGCCAATTTTGTTCATCAAGCACTCATTGGAAAGATAAATTATTTCTCTCTTTATGTCATCTCAGTTTCGTAACAGAGCAAAGTGACCGAAGCTATGTTTGCTGTACTCAAAGGAATAATAATGGAGACAATATTAGTTGTTAAATGTCATTTATTAATGACTTCTCCAATATTTCAAGTTTGATAGAATAACATCATGTGTTATTGATAAACATCAATAAAAATAAGATTGGAGAACAAATATTTGAACTAAACAGCAAAGATGGGGTACAAATTAGGCAAAAATTAAAAACTACAAAATACAACATAGGCCTGTGAAAAAAATAGTCTCTGTTGATAAGACAATATTCGTAAACCATATAACCTGCCCAATCACATCCAATAAAAAGGAATAAATAGATATGAAAAAGGGGCGGGAAAGATGGGAGGGAAATTGAAAGAATTCTTGTAGATTATGGATAATCTTAATTAGACACAGACCAAAATCTTTACGCTGGCTAAGATGGTAATGCGATAGTCACGCCACCGAGGACAAAGAAAGGTCAACGCCCCTCAGTGATTGGTCCGGAGGCTGTAAGCAAAGCATCTGATTAGCTGACCAATCAATTACTCTCTCGCACTGACCAGGGGTCAAGCTAATTTGGGGAAATTCCATCACGCAGGCACATGTACACTGTGACCTTGCATGTGTGTATAAGTAAACACACCTAAGTGCGCGGGGCCCCACTTACAAATTAGGAAAGTAAAAATGAAAACAGCCTGACATAAAATCTATTTATTTTACCATGGTAAATAAATGTCATTTAATGTAAGATAACGCCTCACATGGTGTATAATGCCCATTTATTAAAATAATCACGTTTTTAGCTCACCTGGCCCAAAGGACATGTGAGCTTATGTCATGGCGCGGCGGCGTCCGTCCGTTTGTCAACATTTCCTTTAAATCGCTACTAGTCATAGAGTTCTGCCTGGATTGTAACCAAATTTGGCCACAAACATCTTTGGGGGTAAGGGGAGCAGAATTTGTATAAATTTTGGCTCTGGCTCCCCCGGGGCTGGAGAGGCGGGGCCCAATAGGGGGAAATAGAGGTAAATCCTTTAAATCGCTACAAGTCATTAGAGTTCTGGACAATGGAATGTTGTACCACAATTGTGCCAGAAATATATCCTGGTCAGAATATTTTCATGGCATTGGAAATTGTGAACAAAAAGTCACCAAGTGGAAGAAAGTTTTAGCAAATGCAAAGTGACGATTCAGAACAATGTGACTATGATTCCCTGATAATAATGAGAGACAATATTAGTTGTTAAATGCTCATTTATTAATGGATATCCCAATATTTCAAGTTTGAATAGAATTTCATCATGGTTTTGAAAACAGTCAATAAAAAAAATTGGACGGCCAAAATTTTAAAAGGCAAACTAGCATAAGATGGGGTCTAAAGTTTAGTGCAAATATCTAAAAAACATTTGGACATATGTTGTGATATTGATATTTTTTCTGTGGTACAAAATATATATTTTCTTAATTTTCCCCATATCAAAAACCGGAAAATATCCAAAAAAGGAAAAAATAAATATGAAAAAGGCACTATAGACCATAAGATGTGTGGAAATTGGAAATATCTCTTGTTTTAGAGTTATGCTGCTTATGGTACGGACGGACGGACAGAAACTCCATTTGTTATTCCAACACATTCCCAAAACATTTTTACGCACAAATTTCATGGCTGAAAAGATAAAAATGCTGAATTCACGCACCGATGGACAAAGAAAGGTCAACGTGTACACAATGATTTATGGAGGCTTGTAACAAAGGAATGTGATTTTTAACGCCCTGACCAATGAATTACTGCTGTCGCACTGACCACAAGCTAATTAGAAATTTTACAGGCAATGTTTTGTGACCTTGAATGTGTGATTATAAGTAAACCCCCGACCTAAGTGTCATGCAATATGGGGCCCCACTTACAAGTGTATGCGACCAAGTAAAAAATGCAGCCTGCATAATCCATTCTATTTATTAGACGTTAATATATGGTAAAAAAAATGTCATTTAATGTAAGATATGACTTGGTGGAATTTTGCCCATTTATAATGTAAAATAATCACTGAAGCATCACCTGGCCTAAAAGGACACCAAGCTGATGTCATGGCGCGTGACGGTACGTTTTGACAACATTTCTTTAAATCGCTACTAAGTCATAGAGTTCTGCCTGGATTCGTAACCAAAACAAACATTCTTTGGGGAAAGGGACAAAAGAATTTGTTTTAAATTTTGGCTTGGCTCCCCCGGGGGCTTGGAGGGCGGGGCCCAATAGCATAGAGGTAAATCCTTTAAATCGCTACAAGTCATAGAGTTCATGCATGGAATGTTTGTCAATATTTGGCCAATTTTGTTATCAAGACTTGGAAAGATAAATTAGTAAACTTCGTCTGTCACTGGAGTTTCGAACAGAGCACTCTGTGAATAGTCTCCATTGTTGGAATAATAATGAGCCAATCTTTCTATTTGATCATAAATCACAATCCTTACATTATGCTGCTCCAATGAAATACAAGTCAACTATTCCCTATAAAACCCCGCATGTCATCTTGTATTTTTGATAAAAAATCTAAATAAAAATCGAAGATTGGAGAACAAATATTTGTCAGGAACTTGACGGTAAACAGCAAATCGGATGTACCACCATAGGCTCAAAAACATGCTAAAAACTCAATTTATCTCTACATAGAGGGCAATATCCAGTGAATTACAAAAAACACAAATCCTCCTTTCGTCAAGTGCATTAACTTTCCCTGACCAATGTTCAGAATTTACACTGACGGATCAAAAGATGGTGAAAATGTTGGGATGCTGTACATCTAATCAATTCTGCTAGATTATCCGATCTTCCCGGATGACCTCCATAATTTCTCCTGATTGGAAGCATGTGCTAACGGTCTGTCCTTCGCTTGACTCATATCGAAGAACACGCGCATTGGAAAAGGCAATTATGCTTGTTCCGATTCTGACTTTCGGTTCTTCAGGCTTTGAAAATCAAGAAACCCTAGAAACACATTAATCCAAAATCTATTTGATCCGAACATTTCGATTGTCTTCTAAAACTCAAATTACTTGTCTCTGGATTCCAAGCCATGTGGGTATAAAAGGGAAAATGAAAAGGGCCGATAAAAGCAGCTAAGACTGCTCTTGGCCTAGCACAAACACATTTGAAACTACCATACACCGACATCAAACCTTACATTCAGTCAGCCATTAAACACCATTGGCAACAAAGGTTGGTCTACTACGAAACAAACAATAAATTGTTTAAAAATACAACCTACACTTAACGCTAATCCTATTTTAATCCTGGCTCCGAGAATTGGACACACATATTTTACACACTCCTATCTATTGAGAGCGGTAGGATCCTCCTACCTTCCATGCATGTGATTCAATCTCACAGTGGAGCATGTTTTATTGCATTGTATTGATTTTAAACACATAGGAGATAAGTACTATGATGTCTCCGACATGTACACTTTGTTTCATGCCGTGAGACATAATCGTATTTTCAATTATCTCAAAGAGAATAGGTATTTTAAAACAAAATATGAACGTTTTTCTTTTCATCATATCATCGTATCAACTCACCATTTCTCGTTTCATCAATATTGTGCATGATTTTTTTTCTCAAGTGTTTTAGCCAAAACTAGTGGGTTATCCCCATGCAAACCTTTTCTTTAATCAAATAAACGTTTACAATCTGTGTTTTAGTCCTTACTTGCCTTTTCTTACCCTGATCTTTTATCCTGATATTAATGCATGACTTGTAGTTTGGCCCTAAATGACCTTAGTTGTCGATGGGCCGTAAAACTCAAACAAACAAACAAACAAACAAACCCCTAGGACCCTACTTGTGAATATTGCATTTTGGGACCGATCGGTCAACGAAATGGCCGATAGGCGGCCTTCTTGGATTTTGATAGTTAAAGTTTGTTACCGCAATTTCTCAGAAAGTACTGAATGGATCTTTCTCAAATTTCATATGTAGTTTCCTCAAAGGACCCTTAGTTGGCATATTGCATTTTTGGGACCGATCGGTCAACAAAATGGCCGACAGGCGGCCATCTTGAATTTTGATAGTTAAAGTTTGTTACCGCTATTTCTCAGAAAATACTGAAGGGATCTTTCTCAAATTCCATATGTAGGTTCCCCTAGGACCTTAATTGTGCATATTGCATTTTGGGACTGATCGGTCAACAAAATGGCCGACCGGCGGCCAACTTGGTTTATGATAGTAAAGTTTGTTACTGCTATTTCTCAGAAAGTACTCAAGGGAATTTCTCAAATTTCATATGTAGGTTCCACTAGGGCCCTGGTTTTGCATATTGCATTTTTGGAATGATCGGTCAACAAGATGGCTGACCTGCCGCCATCTTGGATTTTGATAGTTATCGCTATTTGTCAGAAATTACTGAAGGGATATATCTCAAATTCCATGCATAGGTTTCCCTTGGGCCCTAGTTGTGCTTAGTACCTTTGGGACTGATCGGTCAACAAGATGGCCAACCGGCCTCTATCTTGGATTTCACCGCTGTTTCTCAGAAAGTAATGGAGCTATCTGTTTTAAATTTCGTATGTAGTATGTTTGAAAAAGTTTGAAAAGCAGGGAAAAGATCCCTCTTTCCATTGTCAGACAAAGATCATTCTTTGGTGGGCGCCAAGATCCCTCTGGGATCTCTTGTTTAAATAGGTTCGTTTTTCTCGACTGCTGAGTTCATACCCTTGATACTATAATATATATATATACATATGTATGCTCGTGCCAGGTCCCTGTGGTACAGGGTATATGTTTTCTGGAAATAGAGATGATGTGTATATGGTGTAACTTCTCATAACATAGGCCTACATGTAATGTGAAGAATTAAATACACATATTATCAATGTTTGAGGGAACTTCCTATTGTAATTCTATAGCAGCAATATGAAATGTACGTCTACATATACATAGTACAATACATATACAAAATACAAGCTTCTTTCCTTCCAACTGGACATTCCAGTCATCTCTCTCAAGAACTCAAAAATTGTTTACAAAAAACAGATATTTTTATAATTAGCAAAAAACTACACGAATAATTGAACACATGTGAATACAATATATAATGTCAATGTATGAGCGTTGGGCGGGGGATATACAAATGGGTTCCGTCCGTCCCGTCCGTACGAATGGTTTCCGGAGCATAACTCTAAAACCAGTAGAGATATTTCCACGAAACTTCATACACACATTGGTCTTATGGTCTAGTAGTGCCTTTTGCTATTTTAAGGTTTTCATTTTTTGCATTTTTTCCGTAACCATAGAAACATTGCTGAAAATATCATATTTTTGTACCAGGTTCGTTTCCGGAGCATAACTCTAAAACCAGAAGAGATATTTCCACGAAACTTCATAGACACATTGGTCTTATGGTCTAGTAGTGCCTTTTGCTATTTTAAGGTTTTCACTTTTTGTACTTTTTTCTGTAATCATGGAAACATTGCTGAAAATGGCAGATTTTTGTGTAAGAATCGTTTCCGGAGCACAACTCTAAAACCAGCAGAGATATTTCCATGAAACTTCATAGACACATCGTTCTTATGGTCTAGTAGTGCCTTTTGCTATTTTTAGGTTTTCATTTTTTGCACTTTTTCCGTAACTATGGAAACAATGCTGAAAATATCATATTTTTGTACCAGGTTTGTTTCCGCAGCATAACTGGAAAACCGGTTGAGATATATGCACGGAACTCCATAGGCACATTAGTCTTATGGTCTAGTAGTGCCTTTTGCTATTTTAAGGTTTTCACTTTTTGTACTTTTTTCTGTAACCATGGAAACATTGCTGAAAATGGCTGATTAACCAGCAGAGATATTTCCATGAAACTTCATAGACACATTGTTCTTATGGTCTAGTAGTGCCTTTTGCTATTTTTAGGTTTTCACTTTTTGTGCTTTTTTTTGTAACCATAGAAACATTGCTGAAAAATATCATATTTTTGTAGCAGGTTCATTTCCGGAGCATAACTCTAAAACCAGCAGAGATATTTCCACTTCATAGACATATTCATTTTATGGTCTAGTAGTACCTTTTGCTATTTTATAGGTTTTCATTTTTTGCACTTTTTTCTGTTTTTTTTTCATACACATACGTCTCCACAATCAAACTTACTTCAGCTTTGATATCTCCATTGGCGGGGGATCTGAATGACTATGTCCTTGTTTATTTTTAGCTCACCTGGCCCAAAGGGCCGGTGAGCTTATGTCATGGCGCGGCGTCCGTCGTCCGTCCGTCCGTCCGTCCGTCCGTCGTCCGTCTGTCCGTCAACATTTCCTTTAAATCGCTACTAGTCATAGAGTTCTGCATGGATTTTAACCAAATTTGGCCAGAAACATCCTTGGGGGGAGGGGAACAGAACTTGTATAAATTTTGGCTCTGACCCCCCGGGGACAGGAGGGGCGGGGCCCAATAGGGGAAATTGAGGTAAATCCTATAAATCGCTACTTGTCCTAGAGTTCTGCATGGATTGAAAACAAATTTGGCCAGAAACATCCTTGGGGGAAGGGGAATAGAACTTGTATAAATATTGGCTCTGACCCCCCGGGGGCAGGAGGGGCGGGGCCCAATAGGTGAAATTGAGGTAAATCCTATAAATCGCTACCTGTCCTAGTGTTCTGCATGGATTGTAACCAAATTTGGCCAGAAACATCCTTGGGGGAAGGGGAACAGAACTTGTATAAATTTTGGCTCTGACCCCCCGGGGACAGGAGGGGCGGGGCCCAATAAGGGAAATTTAGGTAAATCCTATAAATCGCTACTTGTCCTAGAGTTCTGCATGGATTGTAACCAAATTTGGCCAGAAACATCCTTGGGGGAAGGGGATCAGAACTTGTTTAAATTTTTGCTCTGACCCCCCGAGGACAGGAGGGGCGGGGCCCAATAGGGGAAATTAAGGTAAATCCTATAAATCGCTACTTGTCCTAGAATTCTGCATGGATTGTAACCAAATTTGGCCAGAAACATCCTTGGGGGAAGGAGAACAGAACTTGTATAAATTTTGGCTCTGACCCCCGGGGGCAGGAGGGGCGGTCCCAATAGGGGAAATAGAGGTAAATCCTATAAATTGCTACTTGTTCTAGAGTTCTGCATGGATTGTAACCAAATTTGGCCAGAAACATCCTAGGGGGAAGGGGAACAGAACTTGTATAAATTTTGGCTCTGACCCCCGGGGGCAGGAGGGGCGGGCCCAATAGGGGAAATAGAGGTAAATCCTATAAATCGCTACTTGTCCTAGAGTTCTGCATGGATTGAAACCAAATTTGGCCAGAAACATCCTTGGGGGAAGGAGAATAGAACTTGTATAAATTTTGGCTCTGACCCCCTGGGGGCAGGAGGGGCGGGGCCCAATAGGGAAATTTAGGTAAATCCTATAAATCGCTACTAGTCTTAGAATTCTGCTTGGAGTTTAACCAAATTTGGCCCAGAAACATCCTTGGGGTTAACAGAATTCCTATAATTTTTGGCTCTGACCCCCTTGAGCAGAAAGAGTGGGGCCCAATAGGGGAATTAGAGGTAAATATTCAAATTCCTTCAGAAAAGAAACAATGAACCATACTAGGCATTACAAACCAGGTGAGCGATACAGGCCCTCTGGGCCTCTTGTTACATCTTTGACAGCTACATGCATTGACGTTATATGGAACGTTTTCGTACATTGTATGGTTTTAAATGAGAAACTATTTTACTATTATTTGTAATCGGTTGATGTGAATAAGGCGATTACGAAACTGCAATAATTGCCCCTTGCCGGGGGCCCATCTCTGCGTCGGCCGAATATTTGTGTCGATTTCCATGTCTAACGATGCTTTAATCAAAACCACAATTTACATACCGCATTAGTGGTTTATCACACGAAACGAAACTGACACGACTGAGACCATAACTGTTAATAGGACGTTAATTAATCAATCAAACAAACAAATCAAATTTGTTACTGAATCTCACTTTCAAACAGTGTATGATTTCATCAAATACTTATATAACGGGACTTAAAAAATGTTTTCAATTACAACTAGGTAAATAAACAAACAAACAACCAGGTAAAGCGAAAAATTAATCTTAATAGTCGCTCCATATGTACATAATCTTCACGGAATGAAATACTTTTGTCAATACTCGCAGCAATTATAAATTTTGGTGCTATCAATCCCAACTACTTTGTAGTGCTTAATTTCGGGTTCCTTTTCGAAGTCCTCGTCATCCAGCATGTCCGAAACTTTTAACTGTTCTATATCCCCGAAGTTGGGGGTAAATAAACTGCAATTTGAATGACAATTTGACAGTGAATCTATATCCCAAGCAATAACTACTGGTAGTTAAACTTTTGCTCTATCCGTCAATATGATCACTTGAATTTGTTCCATATCAGACGAAAATTTTTCTAACTTGACCCAGAACTTTCCGAATGAATGAATGCCATTTAAAACGTGACGTCACATTCACCGGAACGACGGCATTTTAACGATGTTGAAAATCTCGTATGGCGGTGTTGTCTTTATCTTGGCTCATGGCAAAGGTATGTATTGTAAAGGAATTCTTTAATGGGTATTTATTGTTTTTGAGTATTTTCATTTTGTTTCAGTGATATATCACACTGAATAGTATTACGGATACTGTTTGTGAATGCGTTTATTTATTTCCCACAGCAGTACACTCTCATTCGGTTTAATATTTACCTCCGCATCAAATAAGTGTCTCACTTTGAGCGAAACCAAGTTAATAACAGTCAATTTGCTTTCGTTTTGAATGCCATAATGGTTGCAGGATAAACAGAATACACGGATATCTTGGATTTTGGTAGCTGAAGTTTGAAAGCAGAGAAAAGATTCCTCTGTCATTTGTCAGACATAGATCATTCATTGGTGGGCGTCAAGATCCCTCTGGGATCTCTTGTATCTCTTGTGCATTGGGGATGAAATTGGGTGATGTATTCCCCAGTCTGTCAGAAGCCACGTCATCTCGGCTTTCCGAAGTCTCGCACCGAAATAAATCATGTAATCTAAGATACTTACCATATATTTCTATATATACAGTGCAGTGCTTTGCACTTATCATTTGGCATTCCCCTTAGCACAACACTCATCAAAATTTGGAGATTATCATCCTGCTGAGTTTCTCGTCGGATTTCTTCTAGTCTGATGTCAGGAATATTGTCAAATGTTTGGAATGACAGAATGTATGGATGCTCTCCCGTGAAAAAACAGAATGTGACGTCATATCTGTACATAAGAACCATACTTTGGAAAATAGCACCAAATCACGTACTCGTTTGTTGAAATCAAATGCAAGGAGTAAGATACGAAGCGTGTTGACGGCTTTTAGTTCCTATTCAATCTGAAGATAAACAAAAAGTTCGCTCTGGTTCTCAATAGTCCAACCTAGAAAGGTGGTCTACTGAAACAAACAAACATCTGTTTTAAATACAACTAACACTTCATCCTAAACCATCCAGTTGGAAAGACCGCAGAGAGGGGAGGATCCTCCTAAATGCCATGCGTGTGATTCTCCTCTCACAGTGGAGCATGTTTTATTGCATTATATTAATTTTAAACACATACTAGATATATATTACGATTTCTCCCATACTTCACAGGGATATCACGCAGTTGCCAGGGAAAATATTTCTTACACAGGGGGGTGTAAGACAGCTCACTTACTAGACAATAACGTGACGTCATCAATACATGCGGCGTAACTGCGGTGCGCATTATAGATGACGCCATCAATTTTGACGCATAACGACATTCTTACGATAACGGCGCGATGATAAAGCTGGAAACCAAGTGGAATCTCATCATTTTTTCTCCTTACATGACCATAGCTGTTAATAGGACGTTAATTAATCAAACAAACAAAAATTCTACTAAGTTTGGGAGAAAAAGAATCAAACATGGGTCTGTGAAGTGGACAGGGATATCTCAACCCTCGTGAAAGATTTTGGCCGTCAACACTCGGGTGGACCGGCCAAAATCTTTCACTCGGGTTGAGTTCAAAGACCCATGTAAGATTCTATTAGTCTCTGACATGAACACTTTGTTCCATGTCACAAGATTTTATCTTTCCTAATACCTCCCTTGGCACCGACTCACTTTTGGTCTCTAGTTGAGTGTTAGCCACTGTGAGGAAGGCTCTGGGTTCTGTCTCCTGGCCGAGATACACCAAAGTCTATAAAAGTGGTAGTTTCTGCTCCTGCTTAGTGATCAGCATACAGGGAATGGGACGACTGGTTCGCCCGTTGTCAGTATAATGTGACCATGTGGGGTGTGTTGCTTGGTGTCTTCGGCTCCATGCTTCAGTGTTATACCACTCTATAAAGGGCAACATTACCACTATACAAGAAGACACAACATGAATATACCGCAGTCTCCCAACCCACACACCTCGCACAACATACTCGCAACACTGCATACATGGGAGGCCGTCCTTACATGAACCATAGGTGTTAATAGGACGTTAATTAATCAAACAAACTAACAAATCAATTAAACAAACAAACCAACTTAGCATTGAAAACGCTGTATCGCAGCTTTCGCATAGATGCTACAACTTTAGCTCTCACAAAGATCATGCTGTCGGTTCTGTGTGCAATCTTCACGTCATCAATATATCCCTCTTTGAAAAAACCATATGCCTTCTTATTTGCCGTTCCTTTCATAGTGGTGTTAACATATTTTTTGGTCTGTACATCCAGATTTTTTTTTTTTGTAAATTTGATGGAAGTTTGTGTTTGGCAATGTTCTTAATAAGGCGTTCCTCCATTCGACGTCGCCAGCATATACCATTAAATCGGGAAAAGTATTACCAATATTTTGCTCAGTTCAGTAAGGCGTTATATTTGTTGTATAGATCAGCCTTGGTCAGATGCCCTATATGTCCTTTCCACAATTTTAGCTGTGGTGCAGTATACACATTGTTATTTGTAACAGCATGGAGTTCTTAATAAAGTGAAGGATTTCGAAGTCTGTCGTTGGCCTTACAGTCTCATTATCAATGTTATGATCAAACCCAAGCTTCTGTGCTTGAATCCTATCTAATTGTGAATACATTTTCATTGGCCAGACCAGAAAACGGTTGTCGTGTTTGTAGTTTGGATTCTCCAAAATTTCCTTGTTTGGCAGTTCTAAGTGGTGTTGCTACCAATAACCTCTACTTACACTTTCTCGTGGGAATTTAGGAGATTTTTAGATAAACCTTACTTTGAAACTATTGTATTGCCCAGCATAATACGACATTTCAAATCAGGATTTTGTTACGATCTTTGCCTTAAGGTCTTCTCAGGTAGGGCGTTAGAATTGTACCTGCTGCCCCTATTGCATGATCGTAAAAGGCGACTAAATTTAGGATCTTATCTTTTCTCTTCTTCCTAACTGACTTTATCTTTCCTAATGCCTCCCTTGGCACCGCCTCACTTTTGGCCTCGAGTTGAGCGTTCGCCCCTGTGAGGAAGGCTCTGGGTTCTGTCCCCTGGCCGCCGAGACACACCAAAGTCTATAAAAGTGTTAGTTTCTGCTCCCTGCTTAAAGGCGTTCAGCATACAGAGAGCAACCAACTAAAATGATTTTACATAGACCACAGTGTTAAACTTTGTTAAAGTTTTGTACTGTATTATTAAAACAAAGAAATATTAGTTAGGTATTGTGTTCTATAATTAAAGTCTAGGTTCTCATATAACACTAGATAGAAAAAAAAGTTTGGGTCCTTCTGCTCAAACTCCAACCAGGGTAGCTTTATAAATCAGGCGCATTTTGTTAGGAAATTTCTGCTTCATTATCAAAATTGATATTTTTGAACCTAAATCTCAATATGAATTTCCAAATTGATATTATGGTTATCAGGAATAATTACCTGTCAGAAAACATTTTTACTTTTGAAATCATAATTAGCCAGCCAATCATGCGGCCGGGTTAAAATTCTATCCTGGGCTCAATCTTGTATACACAGGGGGCCATTTTCGAAGGTCTTTTTTTTTATTTAGTTGGTTGATCCCGACTACATCTCATATAGAAATTAATGTTTCGCAAGATTATTATGTAGATGCGATAGATTAAGAAGAATAAACTTTTCGAACAAAGCATTCTTATCATTATTCAGATTTAAACGACAAATGAACGGAACAAATTAATCAAATTTAATTAATATCCATTGTGTAAGAAAAAAAAAAATCTGAAATGGGTATAACTTTTTTTTCAATTTACAAGTCAGTCAAAGACATACATCAATCTACATCATTTATTGAATACAAAGTTAGCTTATTGAGTTTCCCGTTTTATACGGTCTATGATTACAAATGAAAATGTATTATTACACTAGACAATATATTAGCAGTCTTCCCTAAAAAAATTGCTCTGCATAGTCTTAATATTTCTGTTGTTGATATTATACCTCCTAACGTATTTCTCCATTTTTCACTTCTCATTACTCTCTGCTGTGTTTTTAACGGAAACAGGACCCGTAAGTAATCATTACTAGAGAGCAATGCAAAGCCAACCTAAATGATTTTACATAGACCACAGTGTTAAACTTTGTTAAAGTTTTGTACTGTATTATTAAAACAAAGAAAATATTAGTTAGGTATTGTGTTCTATAATTAAAGTCTAGGTTCTCATATAACACTAGATAGAAAAAAAATGTTTGGGTCCTTCTGCTCAAACTCCAACCAGGGTAGCTTTATTGAAATCAGGCGCATTTTTGCAATAAAAATATCCGGAAATTCTAATGTTTTTACTTATTCATTATCAAAATTGATATTGTGAACCTAAATCTCAATATGAATTTCCAAATTGATATTATGGTTATCTAGGAATAATTACCTGTCAGAAAACATTTTTACTTTTGAAATTCATAATTAGCCAGCCAATCAGCGGCCGGGTTTAAAATTCTATCCTGGGCTCAATCTTGTATACACAGGTGGGCCATTTCGAAGGTTCTTTTTTTTATTTAGTTGGTTGATCCCTACTACATCTATATAGAAATTAAATGTTTCGGCAAGATTATTATGTAGATGCGATAGATTAAGAGAATAAAAACTTTTCGAACAAGCATTCTTAACAATATTCAGATTTTAACGACAAATGAACGGAACAAATTAATCAAATTTAATTAATATCCATTGTGTAAGAAAATCTGAAAATGGGTATAACTTTTTATTCAATTTACAAGTCAGTCAAAGACATACATCAATCTACAATCATTTATGAATACAAAGTTAGCTTATTGAGTTTCCGTTATACGTCTATGATTACAAATGAAAATGTATTATTACACTAGACAATTATATTAGCAGTCTTCCCTAAAAATTGCTCTGCATTGTCTTAATATTTCTGTTGTTGATATTATACTCCTAACGTATTTCTCCATTTTTTCACTCTCATTACCTCTCTGCTGTGTTTTTAACCGGAAACAGGACGTAAGTAATCATTACTAGAGAGCAACCAACTAAATGATTTTACATAGACCACAGTGTTAAACTTTGTTAAAGTTTTGTACTGTATTATTAAAACAAAGAAATATTAGTTAGGTATTGTGTTCTATAATTAAAGTCTAGGTTCTCATATAACACTAGATAGAAAAAAAAGTTTGGGTCCTTCTGCTCAAACTCCAACCAGGGTAGCTTTATTGAAATCAGGCGCATTTTGCAATAAAATATATCCGAAATTCTAATGTTTTACTTATTTCATTATCAAAATTGATATTTGTGAACCTAAATCTCAATATGAATTTCCAAATTGATATTTATGGTTATCTAGGAATAATTACCTGTCAGAAAACATTTTTACTTTTTGAAATTCATAATTAGCCAGCCAATCAGCGGCCGGGTTAAAATTCTATCCTGGGCTCAATCTTGTATACACAGGGGCCATTTCGAAGGTCTTTTTTTATTTAGTTGGTTGATCCCTACAGGGAGTAGGACGACTGGTTCGCCCGTTGTCAGTATAATGTGACCGGGTGGGGTATGTTGCTTGGTGTCTTCGGCGGCATGCTTCAGTGATATAGCACTATAAAAAGGGCAATAGTTCCACTATACAAGAAGACACAAACACGAAAACATACCGCAGTCTCCCAGTACACTCACCTCACACAACATACACGCAACACACCGCATACATGGGAGGCCGTCCTTACATGACCATAGCTGTTAATAGGACGTTAATAAATCAAACAAACAAACAAACAAACAAGGTCTTCTACATCACAAAATCGGCGATCTTCAGCTGTCTGAACATGCACAAGCACATAATTATCTGAAATTTGTTTTCAAATAAACGAATGACATAAAACGCCATGAACTTAAACTGTAATTATCTTGGCTATTATTGATGCTAAAAACAATACATTTTATAGTTTTTGGCGAGGGTCACCTCGCCATTGTGATGGTGGTTGCAAAATTCTCTTACAGTCAATTTCCTCAATATGATTGGCTAAGAAACTTGCTCGCAGATACTAGCGCTCCTAGCGGCAGTGTATTCAACAACTTTGATTTTACCGGGAATTTTAAATAGCAAATTTTAAATATGAAAGTTACTGAAATAAGCGTATCTGTAATGTTGAAATAGGAATAGTAGATTACTGCTTTCATATCCTTACCATATACATCATCCAAATGATCTTAGGTTGGAAAATTTTCACTTGAATTGTGTACAATGTATCCAACCTGAACGACATCGGGCATTACACATAATACACTTGATTGGTTGTGATTTATCTCCCCTCGGTAGCTCCGGTTGACATTGTATCTAGACTTTTCGTCCCGAAAATGTTGTTTTCAATACATGAAGACGTTTCGTCCCGAAAAATGTTTCGCTTCGCCCCACGCGTTTAGTCCCTACTAATGACAATTATATCCCGCAACGGTAAAAATGAAATCTATATTTCACCTCAAACATTAAAATTGTTACAATATTGATTTTTGCACTTTGAATCATATTAGTTCGGGAGCAAATGTATTTCAGGACGATATGGAGATTTGTTTATCACGGCTGCGTTATGCCACATGTACGTGTAAATCCACAATGGAAGAAAGACAACTCTAACAAAATTTTGGACAAACTTGGACTACTGATAAAATAGCACGCGACAGACGGTGAACATTTTGTAGATGTCCAAGGTGGCGTAATCTTAAAACTAACGGCAGTTAATAAGGTATGAATATTTACCACATCCATTATTATCGATAATTTTATAAGCACATGTATAAAATATCAGATTATATCTATGTACTAAAGCACGTTCAGAGATTACCACTAAACCATACTTTTAAAACATTTTTAGTTATTTTCACCACAGGAGCTTGACGTTTCTGATCATTATACATACAGCATATTTCATTAAACTAGGTAATACGAAGTAAATTTTGGCCGAATGAGATAAATCATATATGGAATGTTCATATATCTCGAAGTGATATTTTTTGGACTACTAGATCGACGAAAATGCCGATTTCTTCTTCATAATTCTTCCGTAAAACGGCCCTTAAAAACCTGTTTCAATCTGTAACAAAATGTAGAGAAAACTGTTAATTGTTTTAGCAATTATCCTGAGTTATATTTTACCAACAAGCATCAGAGATTAGCAATTAAAACTTACATAAACATATTCCCGACTCTCACTTGCATGTGTGTGATCACTCGAGCGGAAACTAATCTCTACCACCTGGCACAGTCTTACAAATGCAATCGCACAAAAGCCCACATGATCACTGTTTTTAGTGCGATTAACACTTAGGGTGTGAACAATGTTAGTTTTTAACTTTTTACTCAACAAATAGACTTTACGCTTTCATGATCAGCACCATCATTTTCTGTATAACTTTACCACTGTACCAATGCATACGTGTGTATTTATACTTCTTTGTGCACATTATATAACAACTGCTATAGACTGTATATTACAATCAATTTATAAAGGACAAAACTCTTACATGTAAGAACAGGAGGACTTGAAGAACAGCGGGAATTAAACTTCAATAATATTCCCTCTATGCTGGTATTGCTATTTATGATTAAAATGTTAAATTATATGATACTAGCCTTTTCAGTAATTACTCTGTTAATACATTTAATGGCTTCCTTATGTTTTACAGAATGTCAGCATGCATGTATCATTTCAACTGGAAACAGTCTAGGAGAAGAATTGTACGTGAACGAAAAAAGAAGTAATTTTCAACTGTGGAAGCTTAATATTGTAATGATTTTCAATCCGAAAAATAATTACTATATCATCATCTTCAAATTCCTTATTGTGAATTTAACTGTAAAATGATTTAAGCATATATCTGATATTTGTTTATATTCTATGACATGTACATGCTTGAAATGAAAATGAATAAATAAAAGATTATTTTAAATTTAAAACACACTATGACATTAGCTGTTTAGATTTTTTGTCAAAAACATATTAAGCTTATCGTTCATAACACACTAATCATCACCTTCGAGACAATTTAATGAAAAATCAATTAAACATTTCTTTGTATAACACAGGTCATCTTATGTTTTCCCCGCCTTGACTATCAATGTTCCCCTGATCACTCTGAAAGTATTGATTTTTTTTTTTTTTTTTCGGTCACCACATGAACTGCCTTTAAATCAATCACACCAATGAGACATACATTTACTGCATTCATTATAACACTGTTAGGCAATTCTGCAAGATCAGCGAACATTGTTGATTTACCTTGAATATCTACATGCACAGTATTGGTACCATATGTTTAACAGGAGAGGAGAAAATGTAGCGGCAAGACCGGGGATTCGATCCCGGGACTCTCCGAACACTAGCTGAGTGCTCTACCGACTGAACTACCTGGTCATCGATAATCGACCCAGTCCAGTCCCGCTACACTCCTCTCTCCTTTTTTGAAATACATACGAGACCCTTTCAAACACCACAATTTTATTATTTAGTTGGGTGCCAATTCTGTAACAGAGAGAGAAGAAAATGTAGCTCTTCCGGACTGAGCTACCTGATCACCGATAATCAACCCAGTCTGATCCCGCTACAAATATTTATCTGGTTATTTTTATCTCCCTTCCTATTTTCAATCTACCTTTATGACTTAGAATCTTACCTGGTGGAAAAGAATATTTTGTCTTACAAATCTTGACAAATTATGCACACTGTGATTGTTGCAAGCTAAACTACGTATCCGCTAGCTGATTGCTGTTGATTGTTAATGATCTCAAACACACTAATTACTTATTGTGCCAATTTAAGTAATTTATATTCTACTCTTTTCAAATATTCCTGATTACTATTCATGTGTAATATCTCAAAAAAACATTGACATGTGCACGGAGTACGGCGGCGGACCAGACCCTGCCGATGTTTTGGACATCTGCTAGATATTTCAGTTTCAGGTTACGGTGGCCAATAAAAGAAAACAAACACAATGTGGTTTTCATATGTTATTTCTTCTAAATACAACACTTATTTTGTGCAAGTTGTCAGAGCATTTATGGGGAATTATTTTGAATTGACCTTTTTTTTTTTTTAATTGTCACCTTCATACATCGGTTTTTGGGACTCCCTGGACATTGTTTTCCCCATTTTTTTGATGCGCAAAATTATTACTGATTAGTAGATCTTTGTTAAGCATTTTCAGCCCTAAAAAATACCTGCGCAAAATTATACCAGTTTTTATTTACGGTATACTGATATTGGAATGTAATCCAATACTTTTTTATTCATATTTATTTGACAATAACACTGTTTTATGATATCAGAAATATCTTGATTGGTCCTACAACAAGTGTTACCATGTATTTTAAACAATATTTCATAACACTGGAAATTGTAGAACTTAAATATCATAAAGATAAAAATTGTGATATTCCTCAGGACGTAAATCGGTACATACACACACCATTTATGATTATGCGAATACATTAATTAGATTTAGTACGAATTGTTTACATATCTAAGGTACAGAAAATAATGTTAATGGTAGCAGGTTTTAAAAGAAAGGGATAAAGATCATCTCTGCTAGAACAAAACAATAAATTCGTTGTTTGCTGTTTATAAGAAATAAAGGAATGTATCTCTTTCTGCTCATCTTAAATCTGAAAATAATTGAATCCACTGTAGTAATGACAGTTTTATTTATTACTCATCAGAGGTATGGGGATTTGAAAAATAAAAAATGTTTTGTAGATAAATTACATTTGTATTTTGGTGAAAAACAATCATGAAGTTTAAGAATCATTTGTACCTAACGACTTTCATGGTGCTATGGTGAGCTAACATGTTTTCCGGTTGGAATTGAAGTTCGGATTATCAATGGTATATCAATACAACTTGCTGTTTTACAAAAGAATAAATTACAAAACTTGTTTAAAAAGTAGACCAATTGACCCAATTTATTCAAAATATCACATGGTGATATTTGATAAGTCCTTCTAGAAGGGACAGGGTCATATTTCTTTATTTAAGACATTTTGGCATAGAAAAGTATGCCCACTTGTACTTTCTCTGTGCTTGCAAAAACAATATGTACTTGTTAACTGATACTGTGGTCCCCAGGAACTTTATGAACAATAGTCTTTTAAGAATGGATAATTTTCAATTAACACATCCAAATTAACAAGGCAAAAAAGCTAAAGGTGTTATAAAATCATTTGGACCATATACGACATCATAGGACAATATTGAGAATGGGCCTTTTCCAAGATTTTTTAGTATGTGTCTCTTATTTTACAACCTTGGTGTCCAAGG
>NW_027187573.1:0-75048 GCF_041381155.1 Argopecten irradians | reverse complement strand
TGAGCCAAAATTTATACAAGTTTCCCCTCCCCCAAGGATGTTTGTGGCCAAGTTTGGTTACAATCCATGCAGAACTCTAGGACAAGTAGCGATTTATAGGATTTACCTCTATTTCCCCTATTGGGCCCTGCCGCTCCTGCCCCCGGGGGGCCAGAGCCAAAATTTACACAAGATCTGTTCCCCTTCCAAAAAGGATGTTTGTGGCCAAATTTGGTTACATTCCATTCAGAACTCTATGACTAGTAGCGATTTAAAGGATTTACCTCTATTTCCCCTATGGGGCCCCACCCCTCCTGCCCCTGGGGGATCAGAGCCGAAATTTATACAAGTTCTGTTCCCCTTCCAGCAAGGATGTTTGTGGCCAAGTTTGGTTACAATCCATGCAGAACTCTAGGACAAGTAGCGATTTAAAGGATTTACCTCTATTTTCCCTATGGGGCCCCGCCGCTCCTGCCCCCGGGGGGTCAGAGCCAAAATTTATACAAGTTCTGTTTCCCCTCCCCCAAGGATGTTTGTGGCCAAAACACATGGTTACAATCCATGCAACCAACTCTAAACAAGTAGATTTAGGATTTACCTCTATTTCTATGACAAGTTTGTTTCCCCTCCCCAAGGATTTTGTGGCCAAATTTGGTTACAATCCATGCTGAACTCTATGACATTTAGAATTTGGACGACACGAACTCCCACCGCGCCATGACATAAGCTCATCGGCCCCTTCGGGCCAGGTGAGCTAAAAAAACTTGATCATGATTTGCTATTTAAAATGTTGAAAAACTGGCTTTGAAAGGGCATGGACAAATTCACTGCTTTGTTATTCTTTATTTAGCTGTACTATAGCTTCATACCATTAATTATTGAACTACATGTCATTGAAAAGTTTTCAGTTGGATTTGGTAAAGGGAGGTAATTTGCTGTTTTGTTAATTTTCAAAATTACTTAGCAGCATAGCAATGCTAAATGATTAAGAGATATTATCTAAGGAAAACAGTTTATTTTTTGATAAAATGGTATTAGGGAATGAGCAAGTCCATGTGTACACTTGCATCATGTACATATATAATACTGGCACACATGTTATATGTACATACAATCATATACATATAAATGTGCACCCTATCATGAATAGTGTGTGTTAGGTAGGGGGGGGGGGGGGGGGCTGTATTTTTCAGAATTGAAATCAACACGTCTCTTCTTTCTTGTTATACCATGTTTTCCCTATAGCACCTCACTAAATGGTATGATAACATAATAATATTCATGTAATACTAATCCTAGATGTATGATCATTTAATCATGACTTTTAAATTATAACCAGAGGCCCAGAGGGCCTGTATCGCTCAACCTGGTTTGTACATGCCAAGTAATGAAACTCTGAATAGAGGTTCATTGTTTCTTTTCTGAAGGAATTTTAATATTAACCTCTAAATCCCCTATAGGGCCCTGCCCCTCCCGCCCCCAGGGAGTCAGAGCCAAAATTTATACAAGTTCTGTTCCCCTTCCCCAAGGATGTTTGCGGCTAATTTTGGTCACTAATCCATGCAGAACTCTTAGGACATAGTCGTTAAGCGTAGCGGATGCGATTTCATTATAGGATTTAACTTTGTTTTTCACCCTATTGGGCCCCCGCCCCTCCCCCTCCTACCCCCGGGGTGGTCAGAGCCCAAATATTTATATTTTGTATACAAGGGTTACAACCCCTTCCCTCAAAGAATGTTTTGCTGTAGCCAAAATTGGGTAATACAATCCATGAGCCTATTGACAATACAAATTTTAATAGGATTTACCATTCCATTTCCCCGGATTATGGGCCCTTGCCCCCGAGGTAGGGTGAGAGCCAAAAATTTAGTGACAAGGTTCTGTTTTCCCTTATAACCCTCAAAGAATGTTTCAGGAACCAAATTTGGTTACAATTCCATGAGAACTGCTATGACAAGTAACGAATGAATAGGATTTACCTCTATTTCCCCTATTGGCCCCGCCCCTCCTGCCCCCGAGGGACCAGAGCCAAAATTTATACAAGTTCTGTTCCCCTTCCCCCAAGGATGTTTGTGGCCAAATTTGGTTACAATTCATGTAAAACTCTATGACTAGTAGTGATTTAAAAGATTAACCTCTATTTCCACTATTGTGCCCCGCCCGTCCTGCCCCCGAGGGACCAGAGCCAAAATTTATACAAGTTCTGTTCCCCTTACCCCAAGGATGTTTCTGGCCAAGTTTGGTTACAATCCATGCAGAACTCTAGGACAAGTAGCGATTTAAAGGATTTACCTCTATTTCCCCTATGGGGCCCCGCCCCTCCTGCCCCTGGGGGATCAGAGCCAAAATTTATACAAGTTCTGTTCCCCTTCCTGAAAGGACGTTTGTGGCTAATTTTGGTTACAATCCATGTAGAACTCTAGGACAAGTAGCGATTTAAAGGATTTTATTACCTCTATTTCCCCTATTGGCCCCCCGCAGCCTCTCCTGCCCCCAGGAGGGGGGTGTGAGAACCAAATTTATACATAGTTCTGTTTTTCCTCCCCTTTCACCCCAAGGTGTATTCTGGCCAAATTAGGGTACAATTCATGCATCGATAAACTCTAGGGAGGTAGACGAAGTTAGCGATTTATAGGATATACCCTCTATTTACCGCCCCCAATTGTAGCCCATGCCCCCTAGCCTTGGCCCACTCCGTTGGGTCTGAGGGCCAAAATTTATACAAGTTCTGTTCCCCCTCTTCCATAAAGGAATGTGTGAGGCCAAATTTGGGTGCACTTCCATGCAGAAACTCATAGGACAAAAGTAGCGATTTAAAGGATTTACCTCTAATAGCCCAGTCTATTTGGGATCCCTACCCCTCCTGCCCCCTTGGGATCTGAGCCGAAATTTTATACACGTACTTGTTTACTATCCCTTGGTAGCCCCAAGGATGTTGTCAAGGCGCAAAAGTATTGGGATTGCAATTCATGCAGTGAACTCTAGGACAAGTAAGCGGAGTTTAAAGGAGTTACCGTCTTATTTCCACTAATTGGGGCCCCGCGCTCGACCACGCCCGGGGTGTCAGAGCCAAAATTTATAAAGACAAATCTCAGATCCACCACTCCCAATGAATGTTTTTGTTGCCAAGGGTTTGGTTAGCAATCCATGCAGAACTCTAGGACAAGTATTAGCGATTTATAGGATTTACCTCTTATTTCCACTATTGGGCCCCTCGCACGCTCCTGCCCCGGAGGTGTTCACAAGCCAAAATTTTAATACAAGGTTTCCCCCATCCCCCAAGGATGTTTGTGGCCAAACATTTGGTTACAATCCATTCTGAACTCTAGGACTTAGCGATTGTTTTTAAAGGAAAAACCTGTTGACGAACGGATGACATAAGCTCATCAGCCCTTACGGGCCATTGAAGCCTAAAATATTCGATCATGATTTGCTATTTGTAAATGTTGAAAACTGGCTTTGAAAGGGCATGGACAAAATTCACTGCTTTGTATTCTTTATTTAGCTGTACTATAGCTTCATACCATTAATTATTGAACTACATGTCATTGACAAGTTTTCAGTTGGAATTGGTAAAGGGAGGTAATTTGCTGTTTGTTAATTTTCAAAAATTACTCAGCAGCATTAGCAATGCTAAATGATTAAGAGATATTATCTAAGGAAACAGTTTATTTTTGATAAAAATGGTATTAGGGAATGAGCAAGTCCATGTGTACACTTGCAATCATGTACATATATTATACTGGCAACATGTTTTTGTACAATATACATAAATGTGCACCCTATCATGAATAGTGTGTGTTAGGTAGGGGGGGGGGGCTTGTATTTTTCAGAATTGAAATCAACACGTCTCTTCTCTTGTTATCTACAATGTTTATAGCGCCTCACTAAATGGTATGATAGTAACATAATAATATTCATGTAATACTAATCCTAGATGTATGATCATTTAATCATGACTTTTAAATTATAACAGAGGCCCAGAGGGCCTGTATCGCTCACTCTGAGTTTGTAATGCCAAGTAATGTTTCTGAATACAGGTTCATTGTTTGCTGAAGGAATTTTCATATTAACCTCTAAATCCCCTATAAGGGCCCTGCCCCTCCCGCCCCCCAGGGAGTCAGAGCTCCAAAATTTATACAAGTTCTGTTCCCCGTTCCCCCAAGGATGTTTGCGGCTAATTTTTGGTTACAATTCATGCAGACAAAAAACTCTAGGACAAGTAGCGATTTAAAGGATTTACCGCTATTTCCCTATTGGGCCCCGCCCCTCCTGCCCCTGAGGGGTCAGAGCCAAAATTTATACAAGTTCTGTTCCCCTTCTCCCAAGGATGTTTATGGCCATATTTGGTTACAATTCATGTAGAACTCTATGACTAGTAGCAATTTAAAGGATTAACCTCTATTTCCCCTATTGGGCCCCACCCCTCCTGCCCCCGAGGGACCAGAGCCAAAATTTATACAAGTTCTGTTTCCTTCCCCCAAGGATGTTTGTGGCCAAATTTGGTAACATTCCATTCAGAACTCTATGACTGGTAGCGATTTAAAGGATTTACCTCTATTTCCCCTATTGGGCCCCGCCCGTCCTGCCCCCGTGGGACCAGAGCCAAAATTTATACAAGTTCTGTTCCCCTTACCCCAAGGATGTTTCTGGCCAAATTTGGTTACAATCCATGTAGAACTCTATGACTTGTAGCGATTTAAAGGATTTACCTCTATTTCCCCTATTGGGCCACGCCCCTCCTGCCCCCGGGGGGTCAGAGCCAAAATTTATACAAGTTCTGTTCCCCTTCCCCCAAGGATGTTTGTGGCCAAATTTGGTTACATTCCATCCAGAACTCTATGACTAGTAGCGATTTAAAGGATTTACCTCTATTTCCCCTATTGGGCCCCGCCCCTGCTGCCCCCGAGGGGGACCAGAGCCAAACTTTATACAAGTTCTGTTCCCCTTCCCCCAAGGATGTTTGTGGCCAAATTTGGTTACAATTCATGTAAAACTCTAGGACAAGTAGCGATTTAAAGGATTTACCTCTATTTCCCCTATTGGGCCCCTCCGCTCCTGCCCCCGGGGGGTCAGAGCCAAAATGTTTATACAAGTTCTGTTTCCCCTCCCCCAAGGATGTTTGTAGCCAAATTTGGTTACAATCCATGCTGAACTCTATGACTAGTAGCGATTTAAAGGAAATGTTGACGGACAGACGGACGACGGACGCCGCGCCATGACATAAGCTCACCGGCCCTTCGGGCCAGGTGAGCTAACAATAATGACTGACTAATGAGCGCTTTCGCTCACTTGTCAGTCGTTATTGTTTTTATTTCATATATATATGCAAGTATCAAATTATTTTTATAATTTTGTCTCTTTATCAATTTTAGATTGAGCATCTGTTGATACAGACTATCAAGAGAGTTGCCACTGAGACAATGATGTGCTAGAGCCTTGCTGCAGCTCCTAGACATCAGTGGTATTCCCACTGCAAGAAATCGGGTTATCTCCCCTGTCAGACATGCTTATCTCCCCTGTCAGACATTGTAATGATCTCCCCTGCCAGACATCATGATTATGAGCGAGTTCGATCACAAGCTATAGTCACCGTAGTGAAACTAAAGTGTGATCGAACTTACTTTAGTTTCATTTTGTTCAAATGTGCACAGAAACAACCAGAGGCCCAGAGGGCCTGTATCGCTCACCTGGTTTGTAATGCCAAGTAATGTTCTGAATACAGGTTCATTGTTTCTTTTCTGAAGGAATTTTAATATTAACCTCTAAATCCCTATAGGGCCCCGCCCCCCCCGCCCCCAGGGAGTCAGAGCCAAAATTTATACAAGTTCTGTTCCCCATCCCCCAAGGATGTTTGCGGCTAATTTTGGTTACAATTCATGCAGAACTCTAGGACAAGTAGCGATTTAAAGGATTTACCGCTATTTCCCCTATTGGGCCCCGCCCCTCCTGCCCCTGAGGGGTCAGAGCCAAAATTTATACAAGTTCTGTTCCCCTTCTCCCAAGGATGTTTGTGGCCATATTTGGTTACAATTCATGTAGAACTCTATGACTAGTAACGATTTAAAGGATTAACCTCTATTTCCTTTATTGGGCCCCACCCCTCCTGCCCCGAGGGACCAGAGCCAAAAATTTATACAAGTTCTGTTCCCCTTCCCCCAAGGATGTTTGTGGCTAAATTTGGTAACATTCCATTCAGAACTCTATGACTGGTAGCGATTTAAAGGATTTACCTCTATTTCCCCTATTGTGCCCCGCCCGTCCTGCCCCCGAGGGACCAGAGCCAAAATTTTATACAAGTTCTGTTCCCTTACCCCAAGGATGTTTCTTGCCAAATTTGGTTACAATCCATGTAGAACTCTATGACTAATAGCGATTTAAAGGATTTACCTCTATTTCCCTATTGGGCCCCTCCGCTCCTGCCCCCGGGGGGTCAGAGCCAAAATTTATACAAGTTCTGTTCCCCTTCCCCCAAGGATGTTTGTGGCCAAATTTCAAATTTAGTTACAATTCATGTAAAACTCTATGACTAGTAGTGATTTAAAAGATTTACCTCTATTTCCCCTATTGGGCCCCGCCCCTCCTGCCCCTGGGGGACCAGAGCCAAAATTTATACAAGTTCTGTTCCCCTTCCCCCAAGGATGTTTGTGGCTAAATTTGATAACATTCCATTTAGAACTCTATGACTTGTAGCGATTTAAAGGATTTACCTCTATTTCCCCTATTGTGCCCCGCCCGTCCTGCCCCCGAGGGACCAGAGCCAAAATTTATACAAGTTCTGTTCCCCTTACCCCAAGGATGTTTCTGGCCAAATTTGGTTACAATCCATGTAGAAACTCTATGACTTGTAGCGATTTAAAGGATTTACCTGTATTTCCCCTATTGGGCCCCGCCCCTCCTGCCCCCGACGGACCAAAACCAAAATTTTTACAAGTTCTGTTCCCCTTCCCCCAAGGATGTTTGTGGCCAAATTTGGTTACATTCCAATTGGAACTCTATGACTAGTAGCGATTTAAAGGATTTACCTCTATTTCCCCTATTGTGCCCCGCCCCTCCTGCCCCTGGGGGGTCAGAGCCAAAATTTATACAAGTTCTGTTCCCCCTTCCCCAAGGATGTTTCTGGCCAAATTTGGTTACAATCCATGCAGAACTCTATGACTAGTAGCGATTTAAAGGAAATGTTGACGGACAGACGGACGACGGACGCCGCGCCATGACATAAGCTCACCGGCCCTTCGGGCGAGGTGAGCTAATAAAACCACATTAATATTTTTTATCTGAGAGAGTGGTGGTGGTGGAGGGGGGCTTGTTCCTCATTAAAAGACCAATGGTCTGGACATACCCATTACCCGATTGATGCTCACTACATCCATCCTTTTCTGTTCATTGTATTTTTAACACAAAAGGCATGTATATGCCTTGTGTTTATACAAGCACGTATGGCTGACCTATATAGCTACTCATTTAAATGTGGTTGACCTCTCATTTAAATTGCGATTTTTTCTTTATCTTCTTCTTATTCATACCTTTATACCTTCCATTACACATCTTTGATTCTATCTAATTTAAGGAAACAGTATGTATTTAATGCATAACAACTTATATAACAAAAACACATAACACCAGGTTTGTAAGTTTATTGGATGGCTGGTGCTCTAAATTTCCTGCAATATGGAGTTATCTTCCCATGCTGACAAAATCCATAGAAAATACAAACAGATACATATTCCTTCACAGACTGAATATTCTTGAAGGATTCTTTGAAATGTATTGTGTACAATTTTCTGCAATTTTGGGTCAAAACTTAAAGTCATGATATTTGGCAAATTTTCATGATATAAATTTGCATGAATAAGCACAGGAAATGGAGAAATACTATCTGAATATCATAATGCAATTGCATATGTTGTGCAGATAAATTATATATACTTTTGTACAGGTATGTTTAACAGTTGAATGAATAAAATTTAGATTTCTAAGTCTGACATGTGCCTTTGATATTCTATAAATTGACCAAATCTTGTCCGAAACCAACCGGAGCAACAGATGGGAGATAAATCACATGTATTATGTGTAATGCCCCATATCGTTCAGGTTGTATGTGTAATGCCCGATGTTGTTCAGGTTGGCCCAAACCAAGATTTTAACCAGGGATGGGTAAGGGGAGGTAATTGGCTTATTTTCACAATTTCATGCCATGGTATGTAATCAAGGTTAATGTTAAATGATTCAGCTAAAATTATTGTTTTTGTTTGAAAAACTAACTCAATATATAATAACTTATTGAGTGCCATACAGTCCATATACATGGAAACTATAGTGTTATTTTGATATTCTTGTAAAAACACTATTTAACTTTTCTTGTTTCCTAAAATGTATGTATTTGTAAGAGATCGAGTGTTCGGCCAGGATGATATTGTGGACTGTTAGCAATTTCTTTTTTATTTTTTTTTTTGAGGAAAAAACAGTCTCTATTTGATAAAATGGGGTTAGCGGAAACTTTTACATAATTATTCATAAAAATACATGTTTCCAGTAATTATACAAAATTTGTGATGTCATATACATGACATTTCCAAATCTTTCATATCATGTAATTATTATTAGATTGAGAATCATTTCACGGGGGTAATCATGGTACATCGGTTTTTCAATTCCGTCAGAGTAGTACAACGGTATTTCAATTCCGTCAGAGCAAAATGTTGGCTACAAATTCCGTCAGAGGAAAAAAGTTATACACTGGCACTTTGAAGCAGAAAAAAAGAAAGTATATGTGATTAAAACCATCTTTTTACTTGCGAGACATGGATATAGATACAATTTTAATGTCAAGCTATGGTAATACACATCTACTGAAAGTTGCTATGGAATTATATCAAGATTGCCGTAATAGTTAGTAAAAATTGCTTTTTGTGTGTTTTTTAGATGTATTTCGTATTGTCCATAGATTATAACCAGAGTAATTATTACGATAATCATTATATTTGTGTAATAAGTGACCTATTGGTAAGTAAAATCATGGTTTGTAGATTATTTTCACTGTATGTAAAATTCAATGATACAATTTCCGTCAAGTTAAAAATGTAGGATGATACAAATTCCGTTGAAGTACGATACAATTTCCGTTCATGTCTTTTGATATTCCATTTACATCAATGAAGACATTTGTAACGTCACCGTACCCCATTTGGTACACGACCCCTTTTGGTACAAAATTAGGGTTTTCCCCTCTAAAATCCTAGTTACTGTGTTTTGTTATTTATACTATTGTGATATGAAAATACAAGTATAAAATGACAATTTAAGCTCAAATTTGACTTCGATCGTCTAGATTATATTCCTATAAGCCTACATCGAAATGGGCGAAATGGCCGTAAATGTTAGCAGTGGGTGCCGTTGAGCCATTCGACGGCTATTTTATGCTACATTGTTATCCGTTTTCATCTAAAGTAAACGCATTAAATAAATCTCTATATCACTAAAATTCTTCGGATATCATTTTCATAACGATACCTCTTTTATTAGCGCAGATACGCCACTTTTCTTAGTGTAACACCGCAATTCAAAAATCCCGCTTCGCCATTTTTGTTTTTACTACCAATGCGCATGCCTCAACGTTGCTGACTAAAACGATCTACCAGGCCAGGTGCTCAGTTGGGGGTTTAATGAGATCCGGATTTATAGCAAGGATATGTATTATGTGTTGGTGTCAATTATTACTTTCTGTCTATTAATCATTAAGATTGTAAGATAACCTACATGTACACCATATGATTTTTTGTCTTAAATAAAATGAGATAATCAAACAACAGACCATTGACATTTCCCCAAGACAATGACATACAAATGTACTCAGTACAGATACATGTAACTTAATGTAAGCAGTATCTCAGTAGATTTTTTTAAAGTGGTTCCTCAAAATTATAAAATGACTTAATCCAGATTTGCAGGCAAATACTATTTCATTGTTAATAGAGTTCATTACACAAAAACAGCAATAAACTGGATCAGTGTTGAGAATCACCATGGGGATTTAATGTCACATGCAGTCATGGAAAAAATATAACATTGAACTTACATGTACATCCTAGATCTTTCATTATATAGAAGACATTGCTCACAAATATTTCATTTATTCTCTCTCTCCATCTTTTCTATTTACATTAAAAAGGTAGTTGTATTCTTGATTTAAAGTTGCAATGTTATAAAATATAATATATAGATATAAAAATTCTTAAACAGGTATGACAAATTCTGCATTTCTGAAAACTGTGTTTAGGAATCAATATTGATATACCAACCAAAATATGGTCAGTGCATAGCATCAAAACTAATATCAATGTGAGGCCATGTATACACATACATGTATAGATAATTCATATTCCAATTGCAAGTGATCCTGAATTGAACAAACGTGGATCATTTATTTTCATCTGTAACTTGTAAGAAGATATTGTAAGAATTGTAATTGTGTGTTCAGTATTGTTGTGTTTAAATGAAACTGTACTACCTCCTTAGGCCCTATTGCATCCATTTTTATCCACTAATGAACTTAATATGCAATTATACAGTGTACCTGCATGTATTACCTAGTACCTACAAGTATAAATGTACATGTACCAGGTATATATTGCCTGTACCTATACTATTACCATGCATACTCTATATTGTGATTCCCAGTATTATAACTTTAAAGAAAGAACAAATTGATATATTAATGAGTGCTGTAATGTATTTACTGAAAATTAACAAGCATAATTAGGGCAATTCCAGTTATAAACTAGATCTTTTTTCTTAAAAATCATACTTAATTTCACAGTAAAACCATTTTCTGAGACATTCACGTCTTCATATAGGTTTGCATATGGCAATATGTTCCAAAATTATTGTGCTAAATGCTGAATGCTGCAGTTTTCCAATGAACAAAAGAAATTTAAACAAAATTTAATGACCTCCTCCAAATATAAATATAAAATTACATGAAATTATATAAATAACCGGTTATTTATAGCAAACGATAACCTTTTATTAATTAAATCTTTATCCATCTTGTGATATATTGCAGTATTATTAAGCTATTCATTTTTTCATAAATCAGAATTTTTACTACCCCCCGCGCATGCCTTTCAATTATTACTTGATTCTGTCTATTAATCATTAAGATTGTAAAGATAACCTACATGTAAGATAACACCATATGAATTTTTGTCTTAAATAAAATGAGATAATCAAACAACAGACCATTGACATTTCCCCAAGACAATGACATACAAATGTACTCAGTACAGATACATGTAACTTAATGTAAGCAGTATCTCAGTAGATTTTTTTTTTAAAGTGGTTCCTCAAAATTATAAAATGACTTAATCCAGATTTGCAGGCAAATACTATTTCATTGTTAATAGAGTTCATTACACAAAAACAGCAATAAACTGGATCAGTGTTGAGAATCACCATGGGGATTTAATGTCACATGCAGTCATGGAAAAAATATAACATTGAACTTACATGTACATCCTAGATCTTTCATTATATAGAAGACATTGCTCACAAATATTTCATTTATTCTCTCTCTCCATCTTTTCTATTTACATTAAAAAGGTATAGTTGTATTCTTGATTTAAAGTTGCAATGTTATAAAATATAATATATAGATATAAAAAATTCTTAAACAGTATGACAAATTCTGCATTTCTGAAAACTGTGTTTAGGAATCAATATTGATATACCAACCAAAATATGGTCAGTGCATAGCATCAAAACTAATATCAATGTGAGGCCATGTATACACATACATGTATAGATAATTCATATTCCAATTGCAAGTGATCCTGAATTGAACAAACGTGGATCATTTATTTTCATCTGTAACTTGTAAGAAGATATTGTAAGAATTGTAATTGTGTGTTTCAGTATTGTTGTGTTTAAAATGAAACTGTACTACCTCCTTAGGCCCTATTGCATCCATTTTTATCCACTAATGAACTTAATATGCAATTATACAGTGTACCTGCATGTATTACCTAGTACCTACAAGTATAAATGTACATGTACCAGGTATATATTGCCTGTACCTATACTATTACCATGCATACTCTATATTGTGATTCCCAGTATTATAACTTTAAAGAAAGAACAAATTGATATATTAATGAGTGCTGTAATGTATTTACTGAAAATTAACAAGCATAATTAGGGCAATTCCAGTTATAAACTAGATCTTTTTTCTTAAAAATCATACTTAATTTTCACAGTAAAACCATTTTCTGAGACATATAGAAAAGGTATGTGTATGCCAAAGAAATTCTTCTTATATTATGGGGGTTTCCATACCTGCAACATAAACAAAATAGAAAATTAGACATGAAAAATTATACCAGGTATACAGAGCTATCGATTATAGGGTATCTTTGTTCTATAGGGAACAAAATGCACCATGTACAGGTAAAAATACAATATTATTGCATTGACATGACCATTATGAGAGGACTTTTCTTAACCTCTTATTTGTGGTCTTCCAGTAAAAATGGACAGGATATATTTATATATATCATTCCCTGTATAATTTTACCATTTTACAGATAAACTCCCAGGTAAAAAATGATTTACATGTAGATAATTAATTACATATAATAAGTTAACAGAAGGAAGGATATCTAGTCATTGGTGATTTATATACCCAGTAATTGAATAGAATGGTATTTGTTTTACCATAAAAATATCTATATATGCTATAAAATAATTATACATGAATCACATGTATTTGAATCCTCTTAATAAATTAATATGGGAAAATTTAAATATGTAATGTTTTGTAATGCAAACCTTTTAAAATAAAAAATGGAAGATTATAACAAATTGAGTTGTAAAAAATTAAAACAGAAGAGTGTATAAATTCATTTTGTATTGTAATTTATAAAATTATTTCTAAATATCATACATACATAATACATAAAAACATTTTTAATTACCCAATATACCTACATGTATCTATCTATGATTTTGTTTAATTTTTCATATAAATAACATTTATTAACAAGTTCTCAACCTCATGATACAGTTGCATAACAAGATTTTCAGCAAGTATGTACTATTATGCATTAGCTGTGTATTGAGGGCTAAATGAAGTCTTATCAAATTAAATACATGCACATTATAAGGTTATATACATTTTACATACAAACAGTTCTGAACAAGCTCTTTTTTCACAATATGTAATGTACACTACATGGTACAATTAATAAAATCTTATAAAACCAGATACCATATCTTATAATTATGTTCTATTTGCTTTATTTCTAATGCTTCATTTGGAGAATGGATACTGGATAGATCTATAGTATAGGCCTAGTTATAATATGGACTGTTTAGGCATGTTATTTCAAATTTTATATGCAAATGAGCAGGTGCTTGTTTCGTTTTGATAACATATTTTAAAAAGTTTTGAAAATTGGTATTTACCGGGATTATAGATTGCAGAATATTCTGAAACAGGTATGTTCTATTTTAAATCAGTTTATATGAAGAAGTGTAGTGGATATTCCTCATATTTCAATTGTAACACCAAACCGTCTTTCAATTTCACTGAAAAATACGGGAAATGACTCGCCAGATTAGGTAGTGTTTTGAATGGCGGTACTTTTTAAATAATCGTCGGTAAATATCAAAGACAGTCACACAGAATGATGAATGAAAACTTTGTTTAGGAATCAATATTTCGATTAAAGTGCATAAATTAAAATTTCAGCATATAAATCGAGAATCTCAAAGCAAAACGTCCCGTGTACCAAAAGGGGTCCGCTCGCTGTATCAAAACCGGAAGTGACGTAGTGAGGAATAAAACCGGTCTATTTTTAGCTTGCAGTTACGACGATAATTTTTTTTATTGTGGACGTACACCCCAGAGGCAGTCCTTGTCAGAAACTGACAAACATTGAATCACAAGGAATGCATATTAAAAATATCGCAAAAAATATGTCAAATTTGTACCAAATGTGGTACGGTGACGTTAGCTTATTTATCTGTATTTCTTATTCCAATCGTTTTATTTTGTTGTGACAAAGCTAATTAATTATACATTGTATCTGTTTTGTTCATTAGAAGACCATTTCAGGTTCAGTTTTCTTGTTTTGAAGGGAATAAAGACAAAATTCAAAACAAGCACGATAATTTACAATTGTATTACAGTAGTGTTGTGGTTGTCTTGGTTGTAATTAGTCTTTTCATTAATACACGTATCAGGCGTGTAAAAATTTATTTCAAAGCACTAGCCCAGGGCTAGTAGACACCAAAATTTCACTAGCCCGGCCTAAATATCTACTAAGCTAGCCGCAGAAAAAGAAGGAGAAGAATTTATAATACAATAAATTTTTATATATAAATTCAAATTTTTTTTATTGAGGTGCCGTTTTTTTTTATTTATTTGCAGTTACTTTTTTTATTTAAATTCTAAATAAACATTAAGAAAATTTTTTAATCTGTGATATTTCTAGAATCCTACATTTTTTTAGATTTTTTTTAATCCTGAATCCGGATTCCGGATTCCGACCTTTGACCCGGATATTAGAATAACCATAACAAAATATGGCTGCCTGCTACAGGCATGGCTTTGCTGCCGACTTTTTGAGGAATAGATTCCAGTTCTTTAAAATCATTTTTAGATCACCTGGCCCGAAGGGCCGGTGAGCTTATGTCATGGCGCAGCGTCCGATCGTCCGTCGTCCGTCGTCCGTCGTCCGTCTGTCCGTCAACATTTCCTTTAAATCGCTACTAGTCATAGAGTTCTGCATGGATTGTAACCAAATTTGGCCACAAGCATTCCTTGGGGGAGGGGGAACAGAAATTGTACTAAATTTTGGCTCTGGTCCCCCCGGGGGCAGGAGGGGCGGGCCCAATAGGGGAAATAGAGGTAAATCCTTTAAATCGCTACTAGTCATAGAGTTCTGAATGCAATGTAACCAAATTTGGCCACAAACATCCTTGGGGGAAGGGGAACAGAACTTGTATGAATTTTGGCTCTGACCCCCCGGGGGCAGGAGGGGGGCGGGGCCCAATAGGGGAAATAGAGGTAAATCCTATAAATCGCTACTTGTCCTAGAGTTCTGCATGGATTGTAACCAAAATTTGGCCACAAACATCCTTGGGGGAGGGGGAACAGAACTTGTATAAATTTTGGCTCTGACCCCTTGGGGGCAGGAGGGGCGGGCCCCAATAGGGGAAATAGAGGTAAATCCTTTTAAAACGCTACTTGTCCGTAGAGTTCTGCATGGATTGTAACCAAAATTAGCCACAAACATCCTTGGGGGAAGGGGAACAGAACTTGTATAAATTTTGGCTCTGATCCCCCCAGGGGCAAGAGGGGCGGGGCCCAATAGGGGAAATAGAGATAAATCCTTTAAATCGCTACTAGTCATAGAGTTCTGAATGGATATGTAACCAAATTTGGCCACAAACATCCTTGGGGGAAGGGGAACAGAAATTGTATAAATTTTGGCTCTGGTCCCCCGGGGGCAGGAGGGGCGGGCCCAATAGGGGAAATAGAGGTAAATCCTTTAAATCGCTACTAGTCATAGAGTTCTGAATGCAATGTAACCAAATTTTGGCCACAAACATCCTTGGGGAAGGGGGGAACTAAACTTGTATGAATTTTGGCTCTGAACCCCCGGGGGCAGGAGGGGCGGGGGCCCAATAGGGGAAATAGAGGTAAATCCTTTAAAACGCTACTTGTCCTAGAGTTCTGCATGGATTGTAACCAAAATTAGCCACAAACATCCTTGGGGGAATGGGAACAGAACTTGTATAAATTTTGGCTCTAATCCCCCAGGGGCAAGAGGGGCGGGGCCCAATAGGGGAAATAGAGATAAATCCTTTAAATCGCTACTAGTCATAGAGTTCTGAATGGAATGTAACCAAATTTGGCCACAAACATCCTTTGGGGAAGGGGAACAGAAATTGTATAAATTTTGGCTCCTGGTCCCCCCGGGGGCAGGAGGGGCGGGGCCCAATAGGGGAAATAGAGATAAAATCCTTTAAATCGCTACTAGTCATAGAGTTCTGAATGGAATGTAACCAAATTTGGCCACAAACATCCTTGGGGGAAGGGGAACAGAAATTGTATAAATTTTGGCTCTGGTCCCCCCCGGGGGCAGGAGGGGCGGGCCCAATAGGGGAAATAGAGGTAAATCCTTTAAATCGCTACTAGTCATAGAGTTCTGCATGGAATGTTACCAAATTTGGCCACAAACATCCTTTTTGGAAGGGGAACAGAACTTGTATAAATTTTGGCTCTGGCCCCCGGGGGCAGAACAGGTGGGGTCCAATAGGGGAAATAGAGGTAAATCCTATAAATCGCTACTTGTCCTAGAGTTTTGCTTGGTTTGTGTGACCAAACTTGGCCATAAAACATCCTTGGGGGAAGGGGAACAGAACTTGTATAAATTTTGGCTCTGACCCCCTGGGGGCAGGAGGGGGTGGGGCCCAATAGGGGATTTAGAGGATAATATTATAATTCCTTCAGAAAAGAAACAATGAACCTGTATTCAGAACATTACTTGGCATTACAAACCAGGTGAGTGAGCGATACAGGCCCTCTGGGCCTCTTGTTGTAAACTATTAAATCTTACTTATCTGATAGCTGAGATGATTTATTTGATGGTTTGTATATTGTTTTTCTGGAACTTGTGTTGCAAAATTACGTAACTTTCACATGAAATGCATCAATATTCACTGTGATGATCGGGAGGTCTACAGTACTGTACCGGTCCACAGTCGTCAATAAAATTAGACTCCAGATTAAGATTTAAAGTTAGATACGAATATTACATAGAATTGCAATGTTTTAAAGTGTTATTTTGACTTAATATGATGTTTTTCATTTTGAAAATATCTTTGAAATATCTTTGAAAAAAAGTCACTAGCCCCGGGCTAGTAGGGCTGAAATTTTCACTAGCCCAAGCTGAAAATTTGGTAGCCCCGGGCGTCGGGCTAGTGGATTTTTACACCCCTGCGTATAATGATCTACACCCAAAGTGTATGTACAAATTTCTGTAGATAAATATACACATATATTCATGTACCTTTTTAATTACCACGACATAGTGTTAATATCGTAAATCGCATTTTACTGATCAGAATGCGGTATTCGCTGTAAAAATATTCCGTACTCTTATACCCTAGAAGGCAAGCATTGATTGTTACGCACGTCCTAAATATGTGTGCGTAAATTATGTTATTTCCCAATCTCTGCCAGGTATTTTTTCGGTCTCTCAATATGACAAATATAAGACGTATTAACCGTTACCTACCCGCAAGGAATGATAGCTCAACAAGGGGTTGTTAGTAACTCTGGTAGATTGAGAGTTGGCATTTGATGGAACCGGTGAAAGGAAGCGAACAAAATGTAATTAATAGTAAACTGAATAAAATGTTTGTTTTTTTCGCAACTCCACCACAGCGGATGAACCATCCCTATCATTCACCAAGAGACACGGAATAACCCTGTATATTATAAATGCATTAAATTCACAATGTCCGGTAACATCATGCTGTAATTAAAACTAGAACACAAATATGGTACATGTACTTATTTTATTGGAATATTCCTTATTTTTCCCCATAATAAAATTGTAAAATTTCCATTTCCAAATAAGTAAACCTTGAATTCAATGCCTAAAGTACATCATTCCGTCATTAGGTGGACTCCTCCTTTCGTAGGATTGTTTCAGCGGCTTGTCCACTACAATCTGCATAAGTACGCCGACTGGGATGATCAAGACCCAGCGACGGGAAACACTCAGCTATCCGACAATCTAGAATGGGCATCAATCAGTTGGTATGTTTCGGAGTAAAGAATCATACACAGTAGGTCTTACTTGTGTAGCACTTTCCACACGTCCTCTCGTTCTCCTCCACACCCATAATGAAGCCATTTTCTGTCCTCCCGGCACAGCACATCCGGTCAACTTCTTCCTCTCTGCTCAGGTGTGCAACCAATGATTCGCATCTTCTGCACCCTGAAAGCATCCCTACCTTCCGATCTTCCATTCACTCCTTAAAAGACAGTCATGCAATACTAGATCCTGGTATTTGGCTGCTGCCTATTCATTTCATACCGCAATTTGTCATCCCCAGACCTCTCAGCCAAGACTAAAACTGTTTTTGGTAGACGTGTTAATGAGGAGGTGGGGGGGGGGGGGGGGGGGGGGGGGGGGGGGGGGGGGGAGGGGGGGGAGGGTACACACAATTGATCTTGTCATTTCGAATTAGTCTCGTGAATGCATTATGGTCGTACATTATCTCTGGATTGGAACGGAGAGGCATTCGACATTCTAGATTTGCTCGCAAAAGAAGAGCCCACTTCCTTGAATCGACACTGGGCATTTTCACGTAATCTGCTCTCATGTTCGGCACAATGTGAGAAAACAACCAGTTATATCATACCCTTTTGCACTTTCTCGGGCTTCTTCCTGTTCTTCTCTAAAGCATTTGCAAGGACAGATATAACCTTGTTGTTTTTCATATGGCGTCATTTTATACCGTCCATCCCGCCAACCTTACTGAGCATGATGAACGAGGACTGTTGCTCTTCTTTTGTGCTGAGTTTTCCCCAGGAGGCTGTGCTATCATGAGCATCCTCTTTAAATTAGGTCGCCGAGGCTTACGGAAGTTTGATGGTGAGGTGCAAAACATCTTATACAGACAATCAGCTGGACCAGTGCAGTATCTGCGCGGTAAACTTCATAGGTCAGATACTCGCTCCACATAGTTAACTTCTTTTGACCAGAACACTTACATCAGATATCTAACAATACCCAAACTCACCACTGCAAGCGTCAAGATTGTTGCCCGGGGATACTCGATTCTTAGTCAATTACTTCCTCCAACTGAGCCGGCACTCTTCTTGCTGCTATAAGCGATGTCTCATTCACAATCACGTAGCTGGTACTGCTACACCTATCTTGCTACTACCAGTTGTTTCAATCGTCAGTGCATGCCTGCCCCACTGCCACACTTCAACACCTGATTGAGCACACTGTGCCTCAAACGATGAGGTCAGTTACGGCTATTACAATAGTCCTCTTTGCTCCACCTGATATATCTACACACGTATAAGGTGAGTTTCCTCACTTCGAAACTCCTCCCAACTTATCCATCTCATGCAGTCTCCCTAGTCGAAATTAGTATCAGGTATGCTGACTTTGGTCGCACCGAGTAACTCCTCTGTTAGTGCACAACATGGGACAGTTGTCATTTTTTTTCTGAACTGCCATTCGCACTGCCGTTCATATATTATCGATAATTCCGGACTCGTACTCTAGTAGACGACCAAATGAATTTGATGATCAAGCTACGCCGGTGTTGATAACATACAGGGCTTGTCATCAACCCACAGGTAAGACCGCTTCATAACTATTGTGTCCATCCACAATTCTCTGTTTTGCCTGATGTTTCGTTTCACTCATATTCCTTGCGTGTCAACACAATGAGCCGTTGTAAGTATTTATTTACCAGGGAATTCCACTGTCTTCGTGGACCACAGTTGGAATAGTGTCTTCTTCTATCTCAAATGTAATTTGGTAAACTTTTCCATTCTTCGAGTAGATCCGTTTATGCTCACACATAGCTTCGACCTGACCCATCTATTGGAGTACGTGCCATTAACCAGCGTCATGTCGCATCCCGGCATGAAGGAGCTTTTACTGAATAATAATCACCTGCATAATACCATGCGCTAATAATAGACTTTTATTTAGAGTACGATAACACTTTGGAGTCACAGACTCGTCTTCCCAAGTGGTCGACATAAAAATATACAAATATTTACTCAACATGGAATATATCATAGACCATACATATTACAAGCGTGTGCATGTATTATTATAATGGATATCGACAGTCAGATTATCACAGAAAATGCAGTAAAAAATTAAAAAGGCACTCATAAAAGCTCATGGTGCATAAATATATGGAAAAATAAAAACACATCATAATGACATTACGTGTCTAATTTACAGTATATGCCAATATGACAAAAGAATATAAATGACAGAAAAACGATATACTTCATTCCAGTGAAAATATCAATTAACGATTATGTTTTCACCCGCTTTTCACCAATATGAATGCAGCATTGACGACCGTGAAAATACCATATTGAAGTTATTACGTCATTAGTTTATAGTGATTAATAATCGAAAAGGTGAAATAATTGTTTTTAATTCAATGGGAATAACCTTTGGCGAATCTAGTTTTTTTTTTTAGTCGAATGAAGCGAAAAAAAATTACTTCTTCTTCCGTTGAAGGCCTTAGTTATGTACACCAGTTCTGATAGATCAATCCAATAGTGTCATGATGGCTCCCCTATACGATAGTAGCTGTCATGAGCTCTTAAATTTTTCTGTTTTAAATCTAGGTAATAAGTAATTTCCCTGAAGTCGAATACCTGAATACACTCATTATATTTTTACTCTTTTGCTAAAAGGTAGCCATTTTAATTTACAAAGAAGTTCCTCACCTGATACTTTCGTTCAAGTCTTTTACATGGCCCTTTCTACATGGCCCTCTACTCATCTTTTCAAAAGATTTAACCATTAGGTTCATAGAGAACAAAATTACTGACACAGTACATTCGGTAACTATTCCAGCTACTAGACACTACCAGGTGGTTGTGTAATCCAGCACTGTAAACTTCATCTGAAGTCTGTCAACGTAATCCTTAAGCAGATAGCTTATCTTCCCCGGCACATGGTAACTCTACAGCGTGAACCATACGCATTTTCCAGGTTTAACCACATAACAGCCAGATCCCCTTTCCTTTCCTTGGCCTCTCTGATGATCTGTGTTAGAGTACTGTGTTAAATGCATCCTGACACACCTGGACTTCTTCTTCCTGCACAGCAATGTCTATTATTTCCATTGGTCAGCATATATTGATACTTTTCATTGACTTTTAATTTAAAAGGTATTATACCATTTTAGTGGATTTTCCGCAATAAAATATAAGGTAAACATAAAAACGATATACTTCATTCCAGTGAAAATATCAATAGTTATGTTTTCACTCGCTTTTCACCAATATGAATGCAGCATTGACGGTGAAAATACCATATTGATTATTACGTCATTAGTTTATAGATAATAATCGAAAAGGTAAATTTATATAATTGTTTTAATTCAATGACGGAATAACCTTTGGCGAATCTAGTAGTATTGTTTTTTGTAGATGAGAGCGAGAAAAAATATACTTTTTTGTAATAAATAGAATATTCCTTGTTTCTTGATGAATACCAATAATATTTAATCTAGTGAGGATGTTTATTGTGCTTCGCATACGTACTTTATGTACATTTTCCCCGATTGAAACGGTAAAAAAACTTTTTATTTCTTAATTTAAGATGAACGGAAATTGTATCACGTCTCAATCAGTAGGTAACGGAAATTGTATCAGTAGTGAACGGAAAATGTGTATCATTGTTTCAAATACTTTATTTTGATCAAAGCAAACCGCCATAAAATTTCTTTTTCGCCGGCTTTGATCTGTTATAATGATCAAATGATCATATCCTTATATTGTTTGTTTAACAAAATACTTTTCAGAACTCTTTTATGTATCCAAAACGTAATTTCAACTAATTGACACATTTTCTTTACAAAGATGCATTTATCTGGAGTTATATATTCACACTCGCCAAAAATGAAATAATAAAGTGTTCGAAATAGTGATGTTGTGACATACCACAATAATCGCAGCATGTTTCACAATAGTAATCTTTCTACATGTAGTAAAAGTCACACACATGTCCTGCAATTTTGCTCTGACGGAATTTGTAGCCACCATTTTACTCTGACGGAATTGAAATACCGTTGTACCACTCTGACGGAATTAAAAAACCGATGTACCACGATTACCCCCGTGCATTTTATCTATTGCAGAACAACAGTGTCAGTAGGATTTGTGCTGATATTGGTGGTGTCATTGAGTATTTATGGTTTTGGTTTTATGAGTTTAATGTCATATTAACAGCCAGGGTCATGTAAGGACATGCCAGGTTTGTTGGTGGAGGAAAGCCGGAGTACTCTGAGAAAAGCCACCAACCAGTGGTCAGTACCTTGCAACTGCCCCACATGGGATTTGAACTCGCATCCCAGAGGTGGAGGGCTTGTGGTAATATGTCGGCCACTTTGGCCCTATACTTACAGTGCTGAAAACAAACATTCTTCATGGATTAGTACTGTTAAAGCAATGTAAAGTTGGCCCTAATAGGAAAAGATGGTATAAGTAGATTGATTCAATTATGAAATTAAAAACAATGAATTTCTCCATTACAACTGAAAACTGTCTTTGAAAGGATGTGCTTTCAATTACCAAATTCTGAGATGGACAATTCAGTGAGGCTAATTCTGTTACATAACCACTATTACATAAATGTGTTGTTCAACATTCCTTATTAAACATATAACAAGAAATATCGACAAATTCCAAGACATTGTTAAGCAGGTACAACATGTACGCTGTACCCATACCCGAGCCAAAGTCACGCACGTTAAACAAATGCAATACATAACCACCGTGTAGTTGATGAAATTATTTTTAGACAAGAACATGTATCTAATAAAGTAAACACACTACTGAAAATCGAGCGATTTGGGTAGTTCTGGACCAAAAATTCTTTACTGCACTGGCAAGGGCCAGTGTTCCGCATACAAGACAACTGACCACTATATGTGTAATGGCGGACAGTAAGCGAGTTTGAACATTTACATACATTTCACTACAGTGGGCTTTTCTGGCATATCACAGTAAAACCAACTAATCTACCCAGGTAATATCTTTATATTAGAACTGGTTTGTTTCTGGTATATGTGCAAATTTTAATGTACTCTTAGGCTGAATTGTACCTTTAATTATTATTTATAATTGAAGTATTACCTGGTAAGCTGTTCCATATTTATTATTACAGAAATCACAGTGGGACTGAATAAAGGGAGGTAATTTTCTATTTTAGTCATTTTTGAGCTATATATAGCAGTGTGTGATTAGTTGAAATATATCACATGGCTGAGAAATAAGACATTGTGTTTCCATCGAGAGAAATAAAGCATCATATTTCCCTGAGGTGCATGTCCCAATAGTGACTGTTCATCTTTCACACAGAGTTATCTCCCCTTCCAATTGCACAACGATAACGGACAAAGCTTATATACTTAACACGGAAACATTTAATCGATCACCACAGATTTAAGAAATATTATAACTTAAATAGATTAGCGGATTTTTGGTATAATAAACAATGCATGTCGGATTGTCCCCAGGGGCCCTAAATTCATAGAAATCATGAAAAAATAATTTCGCATACCAAGGCAGATTTTCACAAGGGATACATAAAATCATTTGATAGCCATTTTGATGCTACTTTTATTAGGGAAAGTTACTTTTAAGACAAAATAAAAGTGATTTGAGTAGTTCTGAACTTTTCTCCACTGATGTGGTTTGTTCAAGTTCGGCTGGCGAACTTGTTTGTTTGATTAATTTATGTCCAGCTTATATTCTTTATTTCTTTGCACTACAAACACGGAACACTCCACAGTACATGCCTGTAGGCAGATCACAGTGATACCAATTACAACTTCACCTTTCAGAAGAACTGGTTTATTCCAATATAAATTAACATTTAATGCATATTCAGAATTGTCACTTTTAAGTGATTATGAATTAAAGTCATATGTCAGGGTTAAATACTATGTAATCATTGTTTTTTGCTTTATTTCATTGGAGAAGCTTAATTACTATACATTTTTATTAGGTCACCTGTAGGTTATGGTGACCTATTGCGATAGTCTTTTGTCCGTCGCCATCCGTCGTGTGACTGTAATTTACGGAGTAATTGCCCTTTGCACTAATAATTATTATCGGACCTTGTGAACGCAACAATTTGAGTAAATATAAACCGATCTTAATGAAACATTGTATGTAGTCTAACATTAGAAAGATCTCGGACAAGTTCGACAGTAGCATGATTCGATTGTAATTTACGGAGTTATTACCCTTTGTTCTAATAATTATTATTGGACATTGTAAACGCGGTAACTTGAGTAAATATTAATGGAGCTTAATGAAACTTTGTATGTAGACTAACATTGGAAAGATCTCAGACAGGTTCGAAAATCAGTGTGATTTGCTTGTTATTTACGGAGTTATTGCCCTTTGCACTGATAATTGTAATTGGACCTTGTGAACGTGATAACTTGAGTAAATATAAACCGAGCTTAATGAAACTTTGTATGTAGACTAACATCTGAATAATCTCGGACGAGTTTGAAAATCTGCTTGATTCAACTTTAACTTAATTACGGAGTTATTGCCTTTTGCGATAATAATTATTGAACTTGTGAACACGATAATGTGAGTTTAAACTGAACAAATAACAGTTGACAGAGGTATATAGAAAATGAACTAAGTTTATTAACTACAACAATGAAAACAATCCCAATATAATAATTTCAACATTACATTTGGCGAAAGGGGTACTCAGCTACCATTAACCTATCCAAAAATATATATCCTTCTCCACGTACATATCGATTCGCACTAAATTGAGGTAGATAATAATGAAAAATAAATTGGAGAAGGATATAGAATGATAATGTTTCTCACTTTCCTCGAGAGAGTAAGCGGACTGCATAGAAGGCGTGTGTGTGCCTGTGTCACAGTGCTAGGCTTGACTAGATGAAAAAGGAGGATAGTGAAGAAACAACCAATTTCCCAAACTGGTGCAGCCTGATGAGCTACTGAATGAACCAGTTGAGAAAAAGTTTTGGAATTACAGCATATGTATTATATCATCCCGTTTGAAACTATTTCTCCTTGTACCGGGGTAGCTTGCTGAGGTACCAAGTCCGGATAAAGGGAAATAATGAAGATCAGAATAAAATGTGTTAAAGTCAGTAAATTGAATGAAATCAACATGTACACCTCTTAAACCTCATCGTTGCAACTTGCTGAGTTACAGACCAGCCAAGGAATAAGATAGTATTAACTTACATGAATGATTGAAAATTAAAATTAAAGTCAATTAAGAAACTAATATTTTGGGGATGATATGAATCTTATTGAAAACACTTGAAAATAAGATGAAAATTTTCCGAAAATTTGAAAACAAAATGAAAAATTTTCCAAAAGCAACTGAGATACCCAAAAATACACAAATATGATGATATATATATATATACGATACGAAAAATGAAACACTTGATACATGTAATAAAATTACAACCTCACATGAAATGAATACACATGAAAATAAATATCAGACAATGCCATATGGCATGTAGTCGTAATGCAAGTAAACAGGTAGGTGGACAGGGGTGGTGGTGGTCAAGTCGAACACACCAGCTTCTGTACCAGAGTTATGTAAATGCAAAACTGAGCTTGTATACAAGTACGTACTATAAATAGAATCATTAAGCCAATCAGGAGGCTTAAAACAAGAGCCCTATATGTAAGTGTCTGTGTACGCATGTCACTACGATACTATAGGTGGGCTGTTAAAATTGACGCGGTAAATATGACTTGTAACAGTAAATGCATGATTAAATCAAAGTACCATAATTATTTGTCAATTTAAACAACGCTTATTTACATAAGCTTCATTTTAAACTGAACAAATAACAGTTGACAGAGGTATATAGAAAATGAACTAAGTTTATTAACTACAACAACACAATATCATAAACAATGAAAACAATCCAATATAATAATTTCAACATTACATTTGGCGAAAGGGGTACTCAGCTACCATTAACCTATCCAAAAATATATATCCTTCTCCACGTACATATCGATTCGCACTAAATTGAGGTAGATAATAATGAAAAATAAATTGGAGAAGGATATAGAATGATAATGTTTCTCACTTTCCTCGAGAGAGTAAGCGGACTGCATAGAAGGCGTGTGTGTGCCTGTGTCACAGTGCTAGGCTTGACTAGATGAAAAAGGAGGATAGTGAAGAAACAACCAATTTCCCAAACTGGTGCAGCCTGATGAGCTACTGAATGAACCAGTTGAGAAAAAGTTTTGGAATTACAGCATATGTATTATATCATCCCGTTTGAAACTATTTCTCCTTGTACCGGGGTAGCTTGCTGAGGTACCAAGTCCGGATAAAGGGAAATAATGAAGATCAGAATAAAATGTGTTAAAGTCAGTAAATTGAATGAAATCAACATGTACACCTCTTAAACCTCATCGTTGCAACTTGCTGAGTTACAGACCAGCCAAGGAATAAGATAGTATTAACTTACATGAATGATTGAAAATTAAAATTAAAGTCAATTAAGAAACTAATATTTTGGGGATGATATGAATCTTATTGAAAACACTTGAAAATAAGATGAAAATTTTCCAAAACTCAGTTTAAGAGGATATTGAATTTAAACTGAGTACCCCAAAATATATAATATAAGCTAAGATATAAATTCAAATGACACGGTAGTTAAGAACAACACAAAGAAAAAACATATACCCAACGTAATATCAAAAATAGAGAAAAACCAACACTACATATATACAAGCTATTATTATGTAACCAGAAATTGTTCCATATATGCATCAGTATATAGGTTCGGTGTTAAATTTTGTGTCGTCGTATTCGTAAAATGTGTCGATGTAGAATCAATCTGTGATGCATTGTTCTCAGATACAATCACGGCATTGTCACTGTTTTCGACAGATCTGTCCCTCCTTCTGTTCACATTCTCTAAGTACAGATTGCGTAACGATGCTTTCGTCATACTAGTGGTAGACACGTGAATGTCCATTTTCTCAAGTTCCGATTTCAGTTTTTGAACTGTCCAATTCTGCGGGTTTTCTGAATCCCACGGGGTCCTGGTAGCCCTTTGTCTAGATCTGGCCCTTTGTGACGCCATCGCTAACACTTGTTAGAATTTTGATTAAATCTTCCCATAGGCTTCGTAGAAATCGTATCAGAATTGCGATTCCGATCACTGCAACATTGTGTTAAAATCTAACATCCGAGTATAAAACGTAGTTGTTTAAATATGTTTAAAAAAAATGAAGATTCAAGTCGAACACACCAGCTTCTGTACCAGAGTTATGTAAATGCAAAACTGAGCTTGTATACAAGTACGTACTATAAATAGAATCATTAAGCCAATCAGGAGGCTTAAAACAAGAGCCCTATATGTAAGTGTCTGTGTACGCATGTCACTACGATACTATAGGTGGGCTGTTAAAATTGACGCGGTAAATATAACTTGTAACAGTAAATGCATGATTAAATCAAAGTACCATAATTATTTGTCAATTTAAACAACGCTTATTTACATAAGCTTCATTTAATATGCACCAATCTTAATGAAACTTTGTATGTAGACCTATTGGATATATTTTCCTATTTCGTGAACAAAAGACATCAGTTGGCTAGTAAATGACTAATTTTTATGAAATATCAGGTGACAGTCATTAAGGAAACGGACTAATTCCGAAGATTAGGCTAAGTCATAAAAGAATTACTACTAGTTTTATTCTAGCTGCAATGAGTGAGTTATTGTCAACAGAACTGATGTTGGGCCTGCGACATGCTGAAATGGAAGGCTACCAAATTTGTTTAAATAAATCCCCTAATTACCTTCATTTAAGGTCAGTGTCAAATGGGCTAAAATCTTTAAATGACTCCTCTATCAATATCTGACAGATCTGTAGCCATGATAATAAGTTTGTAGTCCGAGATGACGGACTATCAAGTTTGATCAAATGAATGACCTTGACTTTCATTCAAGGTCACAGTCACAAGGGTGAAATAGACTTAAATCGTAAAATGACTTTAAAATGTGGGATATTATTTCCTGAGCTAGTGAAATTGCTCTCTAAGCTAGAGTTAAATCCCGTTCGCAATTCTCTTCATTTCATCTGCGACATTCCTTCAGGTGTCGCCCACTAGTAGACATTTACTTAATGAAAATAAATTAATCTTTGTTACTTTTGCAGTGAAAAGGTTTTATTTATGTAGCAGAGATATATTTACTAAGAAAAATACCGTATAGTTATATGTACTGTACACTTACTTATTAGATATTGTAATCAAAAAAATTAAACACTAAAAAATTTTAATTATGTATTATTTCAAATTTAAGAATGTATTCTTCCCCTGATCCCTAGCTGTAGCGTATCACCATGTCTGTCTAGGTCTGAATGTACCTGGACACCATGTCCACTCGTCGTGGACACTGTGATCACACGTAGTGCACTCCATGTCTACCTGTAGTCTAAATCTTGTGCACTCTGTGTCTACCTGTAGTCCAAATCTTGTGCACTCCGTGTCTACCTGTAGTCTAAACCTTGTGCACTCCGTGTGCAAAAGGGTGTAACCTTTAGTCTACTAGCAACTGTATTTCCATTCTCGTCATCGCATGTGTAGACCTTCTTGTCAATACGTGCACACAAATTTGCAGATTTTTTTAGTGGAAATAGCATGGTACACTGCACCACACTCAAGGACTTCAAGGCACATCATTTCTCAAGTAACCATTGAAGTTCTCGTGCATCCTTGGTTTTGCACAGATCTTTTATCTTTATTAATAAAAAAAATCGCCAATTAATTTCATTCACAGTCTTGCACGCCTTGATATCAACCTCGACTTAATCGTCATTATATTGACGGCGTCGTGAAAGCCACAGAAGAAGATCTAGAGTGTCTTCTATTAGAAGATTACTTTTCTCAGGTTGGGCACAATCCTGCATATGCATATGGATATAATCCTGCATTTGAGTAACAGTTACCCAGATATGAAAACACATTTGTACAACCCGTTACAATACACTCTTTCCCCATCTCTGTATGTAACCATATGCCAAGGCCAGCTGACGGCCAATGCCTCTGCCACGATTTGAACTCGGGACCTCAGGGTTACTAGTCTGATGCTCAACAGATTGAGCTAAAGAGAAGTACTCTCTAGTCGAGCGGTATATTGCAGATAGTATTCACAGGGTTACATCAGCATGTTACTCAATTGCAAAACTGTTACTGAGATGGAACCTGTTAATTTATGGGAGTGACTACTATCGCCTATCATTTTAACGATTGCAATATAATGCTATTGGGGAAAGCACTATTGCGATAGATCATGATTGAGAGCAGTATCGGCAACCGTGTTCCCTGTTTGATTGTATGCATTTTATCGTGATTGTTACACTGTTAACCTGTTACTGGAAGACTACCAAATCTCTGAGTTCATCTAGCTACATGAAAATATCTGACTATTAAAACTATTGAAAGCTTATTAGCACACTTTCAGCTATTGTTATCGACTTGTTGAATTTTCCATTGATTAATCGAATAGACAATCACAATATATCGATAGTCCAATATTTTGTTACACTCGTATTAATTTATCAATGTAAATTTGCATGACAGGCTAATCGTACAGATCATACAGATGCGATGGAGAGAATTGGTACTTGTTGAGAAATGGTCGCTGACCAGTAAGGGCCTGTAGAGTACCTAATCATTGTTTATATTCAGTCTGGATCATGGGCCGTAAAACTCAAACAAACAAACAAACATATATCTATATTTAGCTATGATATATATCATATTGTAATCTATATTATGTGTGTATAGTTTACATGTGCATAAATCTCAGTCATTTCAAGGCTTTAATATGATCGATTAGATTACACCAATAATTCTTATCATGTAATTATGCATATCAAATTATGCGTATCTTATACATTTCACATCAAGTCTGTATCATCATCCATATATATAAGACTGGATTATTTAGGGTAATGTTTATTACATAAAGGCTTAGGCCTGTAGTTGCTAGTTTTCTCTTATTTCCAGTTAAAGCCAATGGAATTGATCGAAGAGCAAGAACGAAAGCTTATATTACATAGGTAACTGTTTCATATTTATATTTTCAGTGTCAAAGGTCCACATTTCACTTGTGGTGACAGAATTGCCGCCGTCATAGAAACTAAGAGTGAAGGAACGAGGAAGAAGCTGGCACAGTGTGGAGTACGCTGGAGCATTATTACAGTGCACAGGCAAAGTAACTCTGGCACAGGATGCTTAGTACTTTTCCTGGCAATTCCGCTGCGACAAGTAGAGCGATGGCCACCCAACTATTAATTGTGTAAGCCTCTGGATATATACACATACACACACAGTATATAAATAAACACTTGCTGAAAGAATAAATGCTAAAAAGATCACTGCATCTGTATCAGGGTATTTGTCATATTCACCAATGCATCTCAAGGGATGAAAAGCATTTGCAAGTTTACAGTGACAGATTCATGTGCCATGAGTACAGAAAGAATAAATGTATGGATGACATTTTGTGAGATTAATTTCGTCCACAACTTACATTTTGGTTTCCTTTTAAACCTAGCGTCCCATTTGTTACATTTTTAGCCCACCATCATCATTCAAATTGCCTTTCGTCCGGGGATCCGTGGTCCGTCGTCCTTTCGTCCGTCCGTTAACAATTCTTGTACTGCTATTTCTCAGAAAGGACTGAAGGGATCTGTCTCAAATTTCATATGTATGTTTCTCTAGGGCCCTCGTTGTGCATAATGCATTTTGGAAATGATCGGTCAACATGATGGCTGCCAGGCAACCATCTTGGATTTTGATTGTGAAAGTTTGTTACCGCTATTTCTCAGAAAGTACTGAAGGGATATGTCTCTAAATTTACATGTAGGTTCCCCTATGGCCCTAGATGTGCATATTACATTTTGGGAACGATCAGTTACAAAGATGGCCAACTGGCCGCCATCTTGGATTTTGGTAGTTAAAGTTTTGTTACTGCTATTTCTCAGAAAGTACTGAAGGAATCTGTCTCAAATTTTCTTATGTTGGTTCTCCAAGGGCCCTAGTTGCATTGTGAATATTGCATTTTTGGACCTATATGTGAACAAGATGTCCGACAGACCGCCATCTTGAATTTCGGTAGTTGAAGTTTGCTACCACTATTTCTCAGAAAGCACTGAAGGGATCTGTCTAAAATTTCATGTACAGGTTCCCCTAAGGCCCTAGTTGTGCATATTGCATTTTGGGACTGATCGATGAACAAGATGGCCGATAGGCCGTCATCTTGAACTTTGATAATTGAAGTATGTGACCGCTATTTCTTAAAAGTACTGAAGGGATCTGTCTCAAATTTCACATTGTTACCAATATGAAAGTGGTTAATTAATAAACCTATAGATATACATTTTGGAATATTCACAGTATTAATTGAAATTAGGTCAATAAAAAATGTACAACATTAGGTTTGGTCACACAGTAAAACATGTAATGAACACACTTATAGCAAATTCATTGTTGTCTGTAATAGAATAGCGAACTATGCTTATAATTACAACAGAAATATTTAATTGGTCCATAGAAGTTCCTTATATCCGTGATTTACTGAATTTTGCTTTGTAGAACCTTGTAATTATTATAACAGAGTTAGCCTTACTAAATTGTCCATTTATTTTTATTTAATCAAACTTAAAATCTATGTGTTGGAGGCAGTTCTATTTCTTCGAATTCTCCTTTATATATGGATTGAACATGAGCACTTGTTTTTAATTCTTTACTTACAGGACTTACCCACTGTCTGCAATAATATATTTTTTAGACAACAATGTATGCACATGGAGTTCTGGACGATGGATGGATAGTTTCTGGCCTATCTTCGTCACATGAACAAATTAAAGTGAAGGCAGGGTATGTTAAATTTTATATATAATTTATTTTAACATGACTGAAGGGCACATCAGTTGTTTCATTGTTCATCTATGTACACATACCAATACAGGTTCTTTCTTAAGTACCCAAGGCTAGTAGTAGATTTAGTTATAGTGTACATATATCAAGTTCACAGCCAGACATCATTTGGTTCACATGTTATAAAGGAAAATCATACAGCAAGTCTACAAATTGTGAACATGACATCTTGTAATCAGTTATGTAGATATCATTAAATCATGATCAATATGCTTGTTTAGTACAAAATTAATATATGTGCATATATATATACACATAAAATAATTGGAAATCTATACAAAATGTATTGGAAATTGCCCAATTGATTGTCAGACAGTGCTCCACTAGGGCACATAGGCACCATTTTGTATCTGACAAAAAGGTATATTAAGCCGGTTACTATTTCGTTCTAGTAGTGTAGCAGACCACCGTTAAGCTCAGGGTTTGATCCCAACTGGCATTGTTACATGGGGTGCTGTAGAACACTCAAATTGGATGTAAGAAGAGAGAGATAACCTGGATTGGTGTGTGTTTTAGGGTGAACACATTTCAAAGGGGAAATTGTTAAGTAGTATAACACGTTTTAAATGTAAATAGGCATGTAGAGATACAGGTTAGAGTTGCTTTTTAGCTTTTCACTAGGAGGAAATTTCCTTTAGCTCAGTCAGTAGAGAAACAACCAGTACGCATGGCGGAGGTCACAGGTTTGATTCCTGCTGAGGCACACTATGCTCTATAGGCCTAAGCTAGTTACTGGTCTGAAGCTACTGACTCTAGGGGAGGACCTTCTTAATGCAAATTAAAGTTAAAATATGTCCATATCACTGTGTACAGCATTTACAAATATACAGAACAGTGTTTAGTCAGATAAGTGAAGTTCATTACCATATATTTACATTTTCACTGCAGTCCCACTATGTAACCTTACCAAACGCAGTTGGCAGTCATATATAGACAATGAACTTCAAGCGCTAATCATGACGTCATTATCATTGTGACGTCACAATTGCCGTGCCAGCGATCATGGAAGGCGGCAGTTCAAATCGCTGTTCCATCCATGACAATAACCAATGATTATTTCATTAAAGATGCAAAATTCCTTGGGATTTCATCATAAATTGTAACCAAATGTAATATAAGCATTTAACGTCTTTCAGTTTGCGTTCATAGCCAATATGAATGGAAACTGGCCAAAGGCAAATTCAACATGAAGCGCTAGATGTTCAATGCTTAAGTGACTTTTAGCTCATTCACCACTGAAGACACATTTGAATGCTTTGAATTCAAAATCTGAAACAGTTCGTGAACTTTCAGGATTGAATGAGTATCGGACTGTATTCAGTTGGCTATTATGGGAGTATGAATGGCAAGAGATTTTGCATCTATAATGAATAAATATTTCTCCCATGCATAAATCACAAGGATATCCCATGGTTGATTGGAAGAAGATAACTAGACAATTACGTGACGTCATCAAAGCATGCGATGTGCATTGTCGATGTCATATATTTTGATACCTAAACGACATTCTTGTTAAAATGGCGTAATGAAAAAGCTAGAAAGCCATGAAAATTTCATATTTTATCTACTTAGTATGGGAGAAAAAGAATCAAACATGGATCTGTCAAGTGGTCAAAGATATTGCAACCCTTGCAATTGGTAGGCCTGAGTCGACAATCACTTTTGTTTGTGGTCATCCGTTGTCCGTTGTGTGTCTGTAAACAATTTACAGTTTCGACTTCTCCTCCAAAGGTACTGAGGCAAAATCACTAAACTTCACTAAAACCTTCTATAAAGAAAAAGCCAATCAATATTTTGAATTACTGTAGTTGGTTCAAACCCCCATGGAGCTGTGAGATGGGCCAAAGGGGATAAAATTGAATAAATTTTCAAAACTCTTCTTATGAACTCACAGATATGATGAAATTCAATACTGTTTAAAAATTGACTGGTCTAATTAAGCTAAGGTCCTTTACAAACAAGAGGCCCAAGGGCCTTAACGGTCATCTGACTATCTTGGCAATAGCTGTATAGGAAAATAATTAGATATGGTTTCATGGTAGCCATCTCCAATCTGGGATCAACCAGAGATATAACAACACTTTGACAAGATCATATCAGTCGCATTTCATGTTTCAAGTTTCAGTTAAATTGCACTGGTAGAACTTGAGAAGAAGTTCAAATGTGTTTTCAAGATGGCATCTGTGGCAGCCATCTTGGATCATCTGTGGCAGCCATCTTGGATTTTGGATCAACATAAAATATAACAACACTTGGTCGGGACCATGTCAGGATCATTTCATGCAGGTTTCAGCTTAATCACACTGCTAGAACTTGAAAAGAAGTTCAAAATTCAAGATTTTGGAATATTTGACTCTCGTAACCTTGAAAGTAGGTCAAGGTTATTCATTTCCACAACTTTGATAGCCCTTTATCTCAGCATTGACTAAATATGAATACCCTGGACCTTTTGGCTAATTAAAAGGTGTAGTTAAAAGATTTTAGCTTAATTGACCCCTGTGACCTTGAAAGAAGGTCAGGGTCATTCATTTTTATAACTATGGTAACCCTTCATCCCAGCATGCCACCAGCAAAATATGAGTACCCTGGACTTTTGGGTTAGTTAACAAAAATCGTTCAAAGATTTTAGCCTATTTGACCCCTGTGACCTTCAAAGTAGGTCAAGGTCATTCATTTTCACAACTTTGGTAGCCCTTCATCCCAGCATGTTATAGGCCAAATATGAGTACCCTGGATCTTTCGGTTAGTTAAAAGAAGTCGTTCAAAGATTTTAGCCTGTTTGACCCTCGGTAACCTTGACAATATTTCAAGGTCATTAAGTTTCACAACTTTTGTAGCCCTTCATCCCAGCATGCTACAGTCCAAATATGAGTACCCTGGACCTTTTGGTTAGTTAAAAGAAGTCGTTCAAAGATTTTAGCCTATTTGACCCCCCGTGACCTTGACAATACGTCAAGGTCATTAATTTTCACAAATTTTGTAGCCCTTCATCCCAGCATGCTACTGGCTAAATATGAGTACCCTGGACCTTTTGGTTGGTTAGAAGAAGTCGTTCAAAGATTTCAGCCTATTTGACCCCTTTGACCTTGAAAGTAGGTCAAGGTCATTTATTTTCACAACTTTGGTAGCCCTTCATACCAGCATGCTACAGGCCAAATATGAGTACCCTGGACCTTTCGGTTAGTTAGAAGAATACGTTAAAAGATTTTAGCCTATTTGACCCCCGGTGACCTTGACAATAGGTCAAGGTCATTTATTTTCACAACTTTGGTAGCCCTTTATCCCAGCATGCTACAGGCCAAATATGAGTACCCTGGACCTTTCAGTTAGTTAGAAGAAGTTGTTCAAAGATTTTAGCCTATTTGACCCCTGGTGACCTTGACAGTACGTCAAGGTCACTAATTTTCACAACTTTTGTAGCCCTTCATCCCAGCATGCTACAGGCCAAATATGAGCACCCTGGACCTTTCGGTTAGTTAGAAGAAGTCGTTCAAAAATTTTAGCCTATTTGACCCCTGGTGACCTTGACAGTACGTCAAGGTCACTAATTTTCACAACTTTTGTAGCCCTTCATCCCAGCATGCTACAGGCCAAATATGAGTACCCTGGACCTTTTGGTTAGTTAGAAGAAGTCGTTCAAAGGTTTTAGCCTATTTGACCCCTGTGACCTTGAAAGCAGGCCAAGGTCATTTATTTTCACAACTTTGATAGCCCTTTATCCAAGTATGCTACAGGCCAAATATGAGTACTGTGGGCCTTACGGTTATTGAGAAGAAGTTGTTTGAATGAAAAGTTTACGCACGGCGCACGGCGCTCGGCGCATGGCGGACGACGACGGACGGTGCATGATGACTATAGGTCATCCTGACCCTTTGGGTCAGATGACCTAAAAATGTGGATTTTATGGTCCTGGGATCTCTCATATTTTATTCTCTGTGGATATTATTTATTATAATAGGGAAAGCATATCAATATGCATGATTTGTTCAAATTCCATAGGAAATATGTCGAACATGGTAAAATGAAATTTAACATATAGTCAAACTGGACCAAAATAACCCCAGGGGATTAATGGGCGAACAAACAAGAGGCCCAGAGGGCCTGTATCGCTCACCTGGTTTGTAATGCCAAGTAATGTTCTGAACACAGGTTCATTGTTTCTTTTCTGAAGGAATTTATTAACCTCTAAATCCCCTATTGGGCCCCACCCCTCCTGCCCCCAGAGGGTCAGAGCCAAAATTTATACAAGTTCTGTTCCCCTTCCCCCAAGGATGTTTGTGGCCAAATTTGGTTACAATCTATGCAGAACTCTATGACTAGTAGCTATTTAAAGGATTTACCTCTATTTCCCCTATTGGGCCCCGCCCCTCCTGCCCCCGGGGGGTCAGAGCCAAAATTTATACAAGTTCTGTTCCCCTTCCCCCAAGGATGTTTGTGGCCAAATTTGGTTACAATCCATGCAGAACTCTAGGACAAGTAGCGACTTAAAGGATTTACCTCTATTTCCCCTATTGGGCCCCGCCCCTCCTGCCCCTGGGGAACCAGAGCCAAAATTTATACAAGTTCTGTTCCCCTTCCCCCAAGGATGTTTGTGGCCAAATTTGGTTACAATCCATGCAGAACTCTAGGACAAGTAGCGATTTATAGGATTTATCTCTATTTCCCCTATTGGGCCCCGCCCCTCCTGCCCCCGGGGGTTAGAGCCAAAATCTATACAAGTTCTGTTCCCCTTCCCCCAAGGATGTTTGTGGCCAAATTTGGTTACATTCCATTCAGAACTCTATGACTATTAGTGATTTAAAGGATTTACCTCTATTACCCCTATTGGACCCTGCCCCTCCTGCCCCCGGGGGACCAGAGCCAAAATTTATACAAGTTCTGTTCCCCTTCCCCCAAGGAAGTTTGTGGCCAAATTTGGTTACATTCCATGTAGAACTCTAGGACAAGTAGCGATTTAAAGGATTTACCTCTATTTCCCCTATTGGGCCCCGCCCCTCCTGCCCCCGGGGGACCAGAGCCAAAATTTATACAAGTTCTGTTCCCCTTCCCCCATGGATGTTTGTGGCCAAATTTGGTTACAATCCATGCAGAACTCTAGGACAAGTAGCGATTTATAGGATTTACCTCTATTTCCCCTATTGGGCCCCGCCCCTCCTGCCCCCGGGGGTCAGAGCCAAAATTTATACAAGTTCTGTTACAATCCATGCAGAACTCTAGGACAAGTAGCGATTTAAAGGAAATGTTGACGGACAGACGGACGCCGACGGACGACGGACGCCGCGCCATGACATAAGCTCACCAGCCCTTCGGGCCAGGTGAGCTAAAAATGACAAAATGACTTAAATAACAAGAATCACCTCAACTCACAGATGTGATGGAAAGTACTCTTCATAGTGTGAGAAGTCAAGTTAATGCAACCAGTTATAGTGGTTCTCTAGATAATAAAATTTTTCATTTTTCTCTTTATTATTTTACAAAACGTTATTGCGCTCATATTAGTCTTCAATGACATCAAATGAGGCTGATTGGTGCATGGAGCCAAATAGTCTAAGCATATCTATGTGACTTTCTGTATCAAACCTGATTTGAATGTTAAGGCCCATGGTTCTCTTTTTATTTTGTGACTAATATGAAAAGGGTTATTTATAATTTTGAGTTTGACAATGCAATTCAAAAACCTTATTGCACAATGTGTATTTTTTCCTTGTTATTTCAGTCAGCCTCTTTGAAGACAACGAGGAAGTCTCCCAGATACCCATATTATATCACATGTCAACACTGCTGATATTTCTAAACTTTTTGCTTGGATCTCCAGAAATGACAAACCAGACTCTTTGAGGGATCTGAAGAACAGCTTTTAAGAAATTATGTGATCAGGTAATAAAGTCTAATCATTATTTTCACATTTGGGATAAGTAACTTCCCACATCACCCATATTCTGCATATTGCATTTTGGAACCAGAAAGTCAACAAGAGGCAGCCAACTTAGAAATTTGTTATTGCTACTTCTCAGAAAGTATTGAAAGGATCTGTCTCAAATTTCATATGTAGGCTTCCTTTGGGGCCCTACTTGTGTATATTGCATTTTGGCACAGATTAGTCAACAAGATGGCTGATAAGGAGTCATTTTGGATTACAATATTTTAAGAAGGTTTCCGCTATTTGTCTGAAAGTACTAAAGTTTCAAATTTCATGTGTAGTATCCTAGATGTGCATATTGCGTTTTGGACTGATCTTTCTACAAGATGTCCAACAGTAGCTATCATGGATTTTGAAAATTGAAGTTTGTTGTTAATATTTCTGGAAAAATTACTGAAAGTTTCTCTCTGAAATTTCATATATTGATTCTCTTGGTCCCTAGAGTTCTTCCAATACAGGGGTTTCAAGATCCCAAAATGAGGTGGGTAAAGTACAATTTACCATCGATTAGTCCTATCTTCTGGTGATTATGACGTCACGAAACTCACATCAAATGATATCGTAATAATCACCTGATGTTGGGATTAATCGACGGTAAATTGTACTTTACCAATGTGAGGAGAAAGAGTGGGGCCCTTTGGGAAATTAGAGGTAAATCTTTGAATTCCTTCAGAAAAGAAACAATGATCCTGTATTCAGAACATTACTTGACCTTAGAAATTAAACCAGGTGAGTGATACAGACACTTTGGGCCTCTTGTTTGTCTATGACTTCATAAGCCCAAAAGGTACGTATACTGAGAATAATCCTTAAGTACCTGGAAGCTGTTAAAGATACAAAAACAACAAGCAAACATACTAATATATACAAAAGGAGAATTAAAGATTCTTCACCTCCAACGCATGGTAATTTTAATTTCTCAAAAACAGGATCAGATTCATTAGTATATATTATCTTTCAGTAACACAAGTTACTTACTTTACACTTTTACCATCATTGAAATGTTTGAGCTTTATATTATTTCAGAATAAAAAAAAATTGCAATATAGAGGTTCCCCAACACGTGACTGTTGTTTATCAAACTCGAGTAAGTTAATTTTAAAATTTTGAAAAGAAAGAAGCTTTAGCGAGTGTCTTTTACAAATTTGAAAATTGACTAACGAGAGTTTAGATAAACATGATAAACAACAGTCACCTGTTGGGGAACATATTTATCCCATAACTTTAACTCCATATTTATACCGTGTTGACCATTTTCTCGTCTTCATTCAGGGAACTTGCCACCATACAATGTATAATGATAACTTCCCTATTCATTGAATAATGTTCCTTTGGACCAATCAGAAGACGGCCTTTCCATTACTGCAGATACTGTAAGGCAGTCATGGGAAGATGTAGGCCACCATAGAATCACAAATTTTTAGGACCTCACATTGTTGATATTTCCTATTTTGTTGAAAATTGATACATAGGGACTAAGGGAATGCTGAACAACATGCCTTTCTGGGGGGGGTGGGGGTGGGGGGGTGTATCTGTAATGGTTCTCGTTATAATCAATACTTTATTATTATTTTTAGCTCACCTGGCCCGAAGGGCCGGTGAGCTTATGTCATGGCGCGGCGTCCGTCGTCCGTCCGTCCGTCCGTCCGTCCGTCCGTCCGTCCGTCGTCCGTCCGTCAACATTTCCTTTAAATCGCTACTAGTCATAGAGTTCTGCATGGATTGTAACCAAATTTGGCCACAAACATCCTTGGGGGAAGGGGAACAGAACTTGTATAAAGTTTGGCTCTGACCCCCCGGGAGCAGGAGGGGCGGGGCCCAATAGGGGAAATAGAGGTTAATCCTATAAATCGCTACTTGTCCTAGAGTTCTGCATGGATTGTAACCAAATTTGGCCACAAACATCCTTGGGGGAAGGGGAACAGAACTTGTATAAAGTTTGGTTCTGACCCCCCGGGGGCAGGAGGGGCGGGGCCCAATAGGGGAAATACAGGTAAATCCTATAAATCGCTACTTGTCCTAGAGTTCTGCATGGATTGTAACCAAATTTGGCCACAAACGTCCTTGGGGGTAGGGGAACACAACTTGTATAAAGTTAGGCTCTGACCCCCGGGGGCATGAGGGGCGGGGGCCCAATAGGGGAAATAGAGGTAAATCCTATAAATCGCTACTTGTCCTAGAGTTCTGCATGGATTGTGACCAAATTTGGCCACAAACATCCTTGGGGAAAGGGGAACAGAACTTCTATAAATGTTGGCTCTGACCCCCCGGGGGCAGGAGGGGAGGGGCCCAATAGGGGAAATAGAGGTAAATCCTATAAATCGCTACTTGTCCTAGAGTTCTGCATGGATTGTAACCAAATTTGGCCACAAACATCCTTGGGGGAAGGGGAACAGAACTTGTATAAATTTTGGCTCTGACCCCCCGGGGGCAGGAGGGGCGGGGCCCAATAGGGGAAATAGAGGTAAATCCTATAAATCGCTACTTGTCCTAGAGTTCTGCATGGATTGTGACCAAATTTGGCCACAAACATCCTTGGGGGAAGGGGAACAGAACTTCTATAAATGTTGGCTCTGACCCCCCGGGGGCAGGAGGGGTGGAGCCCAATAGGGGAAATAGAGGTAAATCCTATAAATCGCTACTTGTCCTAGAGTTCTGCATGGATTGTGACCAAATTTGGCCACAAACATCCATGGGGGAAGGGGAACAGAACTTCTATAAATGTTGGCTCTGACCCCCCGGGGGCAGGATGGGTAGGGCCCAGTAGGTGAATTAGAGGTAAATATTCGAATTCCTTCAGAAAAGAAACAATGAACCTGTATTTAGAACATTACTTGGCATTACAAACCAGGTGAGCGATACAGGCCCTCTGGGCCTCTTGTTTTATGATTTTTTTTATTTTTGAAATCATTTTCATTTTTACAGACAATACAGACAAAGACAATTAATTTAACATCATAAATACAAAAACAAAAGTATTTCATTTGTATCAATTTTACATGACATTCACATTTATACTTTTACACACACAATCACACACCCTTACACATATACCAAAGAGTTTACTGAAATTATTATATACATTCAAAGGTTTCCATACACCCACATTCGTTCAGACATACATGACATTTATAAGAGGTTAAGAAAGATAGGTTAGAGAGGAAAAAGTTGTATAGGAGGATAGAGTCGAGATGTGGAATAGATGTATTTTTTATCTAATGGTAGAGAATTTATCCTTGGTTCTTATTTTTTTTTTCGTAAAAAGAGTTCATATATCAAATTGTATAAACGGTGTCCACTTACTCCAACTTTTTATAAATTTTGCTTTCAAAAAATCATTTTGACCATTTGATATGTGTCTGTGAATATTATAATATTCTTTTTGTCCTGCTAAAGATTAAAGTTACATGTATACATGTTTACATTCAAATCAGCAAGGCTTCTTGGTCCATACCTCGAGCTTTGTTTGCTCAAAATTTTCATGAAATAAAGACTGAACATAGGATGGCTCTTAAATCTTGGCATACCCTTGATAAAGAGGGGAAGCCGTTTATTTTATTAGATTTATATTATAAGGAAATATGATTTTAAATTTCTTGAAAATTTTTAGCGAAGGTGAGCGAAAATAACGCAACAAACATGTAACCTAAACGAAAACAAAGGATGAGGATTACAATATGCATAATACAAAGATATATTAATAAGAATAAAAACAACCATAAATTCACACATAAAGGTTGGAAGGACGGGGTTGGTTGGAGGGATGTTTTAAATTTCTTCTACCTTTTAAAACAGTATGTAAATGCTGACATTTTTAGAAATATTCCCAATTTTGAAAGATGGCGTCTGAAGCTGTATGGATGGGGCTCTATAGTGGGGACTCCCTTTGTCTTACAAGGGCTAAATCAGGGGCTTGACCAATCAGAAGACGTATAAATCTACTATGGGGCTTACAGCGGTCAGTGACCTATGGCCAATCAAATTAGGACTAATTAACATATTTGTAAATGGGAATCAATTATGTGTGAATCTTTATGGTACAAAAATATGTCTATGAATAGACATTTGTTTTTATATTTTTTGCCAATGTGTTTATATTTAAGGTTTTATGAAAACACCTTGTTCTGTAAATGTATTGCTTAATGATTAAAAGTATAAAATTATCGACTGATGCATTAATGTTGTTAGTTTTAAGACCAAGAAGAAAAGATTGTTTGTTAATTTAAAAAGGAATATAAAGAGCATCTAAAAGAGTTTCAAAGTTTTGCAATAGATTTTGTACTTCTCGATATTCCCACATTAAATTAATCATTGTTTCTCTCTCTGAATTACAGAAAGTACACATAGGGCTAGCTACTATGCTATACTTAAATAATTTGAATTGGTTGTCAGAATATAATGAGAAATACGAAACTGAAGCCATTGATGTTTAGTGTTTTTTGTTACTTTAAAAGGAATGTTATAAATATGCTTCCACTCTTCTTCATCTAATAAAAATTCTTCTTGCCATTTCAGCTTACCTGTAGGTTCAGTTTCTGACTTATTAAGAATAGCATATAGAAATTTTGAATTTTTCATATTTGAAAAGAAAATCCGTATATTTAGGGGAACATATGAACGTATAAGTGGTAATAGGTTTTGCGGCTGAGGGTTAGGCAGACGTTTACGAACAGCAGATATTAGTCCTTGAAATTGAAGGAAGTTGGTGTGTAAATTATCATATTTTTGTAAAAATTCTTCAAAAGAGTAAAAATTTATGTTTATTTGATATTTCAGAAGATCAGCAATTGTGTGAACTCCTAATCTATACCAAGCCCTGTAGAAAACAGGTTTACCATCAACAATTATATTTTTGTTATCCCAGATACTTTCTGTTAAGAAGGATTTATTTTGTAAATCTTTAACTTCTTTGGAACTGTTCAATTTATACCAGGCTTTAAAAGTATCTTTCCAAAAATCATTTGTACAAAGGTTAACACATTTTAAAATATATTCACCACCAACATTTAATAGTAAATCAAAATCAATGTGTTCCTTTAAAATAGATTTCCATTTCCCTTCCCAGGTGAATAATCTCCTGATCCAACCTAATTTAAGGGAATTAATAAAAGCATTTAAATTTACCATTTTCAAGCCACCATTAAAATATTCTTGAACGATATTGGCTCTTTTAACTTTGTCTGTTTTACTATCCCATAAAAATTCAAATAAAATTGTATTTATTTCTTTTATAACCTTTTCACTTGGGTTGGGAAGAGATATGAATAAGTGGTTAAATTGAGAAACCATTAGTGATTTTATGATATGGACTTTACCAATAGGAGTCAGTTTCCTTTTTTCCAGGTGCTGATCAGACTTTTCAGTTTAACAATTTTTTTGTCAAAATTTAGTTTTGGTATATTATCCAGATTTATATCAAAGTCAATACCAAGTAGCGTAAATTTAGTTTTTCCCCAATTAAAATTGAATTCCGGAAGCATCCTTTCGTTACTGTATTTCATACTACCAATCCAAATTATTTCAGTTTTGTCTACATTCATTTTTAGACCAGATATTTTTTTAAAAGAAGTTAGTTCTGTTAGAGTCTCATCTTATTATATAAATTAATTTATTTTCCAGGACGCTTTGACATGAAATGAACCATGTGTGACAGAAGAATGCAATGAACCATGTGTGACACAAGACTTTGCAGGAAATACTGAAAACATACACAGCTCCTGTAAAAAAGCATTTGAAAACTGGCATTATTGGCCTGACATCCAGTAACTTAACCGATGTGATGTTTTTACTTGTCACTATTGCATATAACCAAACTGTGCCATGCAGGAAATAACATTATCAGAAAATAGACTGATACAATTATGTTATGTTAGTTGTAGCACGTTTTTCGACAACAAAATAAGTACCGTGAAATTATGTGTCAAAATCCTATTGTTATATTAGTAGTAGAGTTATTTGTACATAACATTTGTATATGTCAAAGAGTGTTGTTAGTGAAAATCTACAGAATCCAGAAACCAATTAAAATTCCTTCCTTCTGTAATTAATCATTACCAAGTCAAATGAAGCTATATAGTTAAAATGATATACTGGATTCATGTACAAGGTTCCAACGTTTTAGTATTAAAGGGACAAATCAGTTTAAGAGAACATTAAAATTTGCACATATATATAGGAAATATATGGTTTTTCTGTGATATGCCAAAAAAGACCATGGTAGTGAAATGTGTGTGAAGTGACACGTTACTTACAGTAGTATGTTTACTTTACTAGGTGTATGCTCCTGTCCAAAAACCAATTTCATCAACACTTCTGTGGTTATGTATTGCATTTGTTTAACATTTGTGACTTTGGCTCGGGTGTGAGTACAGCGTACATATTGTACATTTCAGTCTTCAAATGACAAAAAATAATTGGAAATGATATCATTGGCGCACATCAAACCCCCAACGTTGGTAATATAGACCAATTGCCTTTAAATATCCACTACACAACTGTTTTCTTTTGTCGGGGATTCCTTCTCTGTATTATGATTGGTCGATATATTTAGACATAATATGCTGTAATGAAAAATCACAGAACAAAGGAATGTTAATTGGTGTAAGGATTCAGTAGATTTGCAAACAGAACGTTTTTGACATGTACACATTTTTTGTACAAATGGTGTTTTCATTACATGATTATGAGATTTTATAGAATTAATTGATTAAGCCTTAAAAACGATAGTTAAAAATATTTCAGGGTTTTAACCAGTGCAAAAACTGTAAAAGGTAACAACACCAGACTTTTTTTTTACTAAACTTGTATATACATATACATGTATGTATGTTTTTCCATCCTATTACAATAAAGCATAAACTTTTTTCCAATTTAATTTACTTACGGATTAAAGTATCTTTCTGGTGGTTTTATCGAAGGATAAAGTTGAGTAGGGTACCAATATTTGGTATGGACCGTGGAGCAAGTATGCATTGCTTCGAGTTTAAAGGTCTTTTCATGTAACAATTGCTGAAATGAAATGTCTCTATTAAGGTCATATCACCTATTTAAACTAGTGATATTTGTATTCCTTTCATACTATATATCTTGAACATAACTAAGAAGATAAAATGTGTGTATGCATCTTTGCCACTTAATATGTATTACTGTTGACTTGTAAATTTTGGTTTTTTAGCTCGCGAATTTTGGCAAAATATGCGAAAAAATGTACATTTCATTTAAAAAAAAAAAGGTTAGGAATATATTGCTGCCACCAAATTAGTATGTCATAGGTACAAGGAGCATTTGTTTTACTGTATTCGACTTTACAAAAGCCTAGATATTGAGTTCATTTTGACATTGTCATGCACATGACAGTTGTGTATATATCTTGCAAACTTGAAGAGGCTGTGCCCAATAGGGGAAATTCTATTAAAGCCACACTATACTTAACTATCAACAAAAATTCAAGTTAGTATTTGTAGATGTATTTGAAATTATAATATATCAAAGAATATTTATAATGATTTCTTAATAGCTTTGGTACGGCAGTTGTTAAATGTCGATACTTGTAAACATGCCTTCGTTTTAAACTGGTCGCCATAGAAGTTACGATTATTGCCGAACGGAAATCAGAGTTCTCGGAAGAGTTTAGACAGACGTTACGTAGTTACGATAGTCACATGACGTCCTCGGCAACGACGTTACAGTGTCTGCTAACTTCAGTCTGTTTTACTAAATGGGACCCACCTAGCAATATTCAATATTAAGTTGATTGTCATCATGTTTTGTCCGTCGTCGTGCGTCATGCGTAAGACTATTTATACAAAAGCCTACTCTTCCTTAACACTTGAGTGGATTACATCCATATTTGGTGTGAAACATCATTGGGGAAGGACAATCATATTTTATATAAATGAGATAGGTCCGACCCCTAGGGGCAGGCCCCAAAATGTTTTTTTTTTTAAATTTAAGCTTTACAGTGAAATGCGTTCAAGCGTCCGGAATGGGCTTTCCGATCGTTCAAACCACAAATCACGTGAATAGTTTCAACCAGTCGTAAGCACGTTTATCGGCTCGGTAATAGTGTCAGTCAAACTGTGGGCGGAGTTTATTAGCAGCGACAATCTAACTGGGGGCGGGACTTACCTGGTTACACATTCAAAAAGCATCCTGTGTGCCGGTAAAACCCCCGTATGTCCGTCTCGCTCACTTCTTCGATGGCTTTTACTATAGCAAGTTTTAAGTTTATTCCAGCTAGGTCCTGAAACCTCTCTTGAGTAAAAATGTTTTTTATTTTAGCAAAGCAGTTTTCCACAGGATTGAAATTTGGCGAGTATACTGGGAGAAATGTGTATTGGACTCCCTGCATACTAAAATATTGACGCAACACTCTCTCTGCATGGTTATGATGTATACTACAATTGTCAACTATCACGACGTCTCCTGGTTTAAATAGTGGACATCCCATATTATCTTGGCACGCGCTTGCTTCACCCCAGAAATTCAAATATGTGTTCATATTTGAAGCACCATTTACAAAATTAAAATACAATACACCATTTAATCCAACAAGTAAATTAAGAGTGAGGTTTGTACCCGGACGATATTTCCCTATTTCTACACACGCCTGTCCTTTCTTGGAATGACCATACGCTGGATTTGTTGTTGTTAGTTTGAATCCACTCTCGTCCATGAATTTTATTTGATCAGCTCGTTTAGTTTGACAAAAGTCAATAAAAGCCTGAGTGTACTGCATATTATATTGTGTAAATCGGTCACACGATGGGCGGTTTATACGTTTGTACGTTAAATCCAATTCTCGCGACATTGCCCTGTATATCGTGCTGTTATGAACATTTCCCGACACAGGAGAATATTTACACAAATTCCTTTTAATCTTATTTCCTGTAACTGAAGGTGTATTGCGTTTTAAAAAACTTACAAGTTGAACGTCCGCTCCATTAAGTTTTGGATTCCCAGCTTTATGTCGAGCAGTCTCAGACATGCTTCCTTCAGATATATATTTTTTTCCAAAATGTCCGAACGCTTTTTTCGTCAACCCTGAACGTGTTCACCACTTTCACGTAGATTCCACGAGGAACATTTCCAGACTGACTATTGCCACCAAGTTCAATTATTTCTTGAATAATAAGGCTGCGGAGATCTTGGCTAATTCCTGTTCCATTATGATATTCTCTACCGTATTTGTTTTTTCGTGTTGCCATCATGAATTGTAGACTTAATTAATCCTCACTGATAAAAACGCGCCAAATGTGTACAATTATATAGAGGGCCCCTGACTGATAAGGGGTGGAGTTTTTAAGCTTATATATAATTAGCAAAATGATATGAAACTATACATTAAATACAATATATGTTTGGAGCTTGTGTGTATTTTGAATGTTTTAAATTGCAATGTATCTACCAATTATATAATTAATATAACAGTTATGACGCGAAGCTTAAAATATGATTTGACCCTTACCTGGCCCCAAATCATATCAACATTGAACATCTTTAGTATTTCTATTCCGCGAACCAATCAGAAGGCACCCGTTACATGTACCCCGCCAAACCTATATCTACCCGCCAAATCAACCACATCTGCATTGGTCTCATACATGTATCTACCCACAAAATACTAGCAACATGGAAACACTGCAAATTCAAATCGAGTATGGAGTCGGCAAAGTTAGAAAATTTAACATTCCGGACCAGGTATGTACATTTGAAGAACTGAAATGCAATTTGCAAGGTCGAATCGAAAGTTTGAGAAACAAACTCTTTGGTTTACAATACCTAGATGACGAAGGTGTATGGATCATGGCTGTAAGCGACACGTGTATTACAGAAGCTTTTCGTTGTGCAAGACCTATATCGGGAACAGCAATGCGGAGACTAAAGTTAAAAACTTTCGATGGAAAATCCCCTACACCTGCAGAAGTTTCTCATCCTCGTGATACATGTACTGCCCTGAAGTCGCTTAAACCTCGGTCACTTACGTTTCCCGACAGTGCAACGGACAAAGTTCAGGAATCGGTACATGTACAGGTGACTGACGCACCCGTTTCCAAAACTATCGTTTATAGATCGCCACTGCAAATGATGATGGATGATCTGAATGATGAAGTTCGTGTTAAAATGGTTGAACTTGACAGTGCCAGGGAACAGTTGCATGCATTGGAACGAAAATATTCAAACCACAGTATCAAACAGGACAAAACAAAATCTCAATGTGGCCAGTGTTATATGCGTTTAGGACACACCAAGAGGAATTGCGAGTGGGGGAGTGTGTGAGGGGCCGCACACATGTGTAATGACATTGATAAACACGATATCGAGAAAAAACAAATTAACGACGCTGCTACTACAGTGAAAACTCTAACGAAAGACATGGAAAAGTTGCGTCAAAATCTTGCATTGAAACAACACAACTATGAAGACACGTGTAATACTTTTTTTGCGAAAGTGTTACCGCATCTTGTAAACACAAATATTGATAAATATTATCCAGTGGGTGCATATGGGTTACGTGCTCTGGCAATGAGTGTGATCCACCCGGATATAGCAGTGTTGGAAAAGCATTACCGTGGGGTAGTTCCAAAAGATTTGGACGGAGCGGCGAAATCGTTTTCTCATATCTTGAAAACTGATCGAAGTGTGAAGATTACCAAAACTCGTCCAAGTGATCCCATTAAGGATATGTTGGAACAGAGAGGAGTGAACTTTCCATCCTCCGCCGATGTACATGTGGCCACACCAGCAAACTCCACCATACCTACACCCCCAACCCCCGGGAATACTACTGTCTCCATGAATCCGTATTTTGTTAGTCCACAACACTTCTACTCAACACCAATGGCATACATGATTCCCGACCGTCCGACAACCCCTACAGCATCTACTTGCACGCCTATAGTAAATCTACCATTCCCATTACATCTAAATCCTGGGTATCAGGCGCCTTCATCTACAGTGTGTACTAATGAAACTGAGTTACCGGTTCCATTGAAAAAAGGAGACTTTGAAGGTACACATGTATGCATGATAGCTACATGACAATTGTTTCTACAAAGTGATGATGAACGTTGATCAGAACGATATCGAGTGCCTGAAATCAGTTTAATTGTGGTTAATTGATTATTTAACTTTATTTGATGCATTTACCTTACTAGTAAGTGAGGCAAACAATTTCTTAATTTACAGTTTAACCGGGTGTTTTCAACATTGAAATTATAAACGTCAATTCTGCAACAGACTTGTGTTTTACTTATTAATTCAAATTTAAAATACATAGATCATTAAATAGAAATTATTTGCTGCACGTGCAAGTTACAATGTTAACACACGGTAAGTTAGGTAAACAAAATTGTTAAAAAATGCATCACAGGCCAAATAGTTACATATGTAAAGACGATATTTCATTTTAAGTGACAGACCCGAAAATCACTTTGTTATACATAATGTATTTAGACCTAAACGTCGTACATTCGTCAGTATAATCTTCAATAGTATAATATCTTGTAATTAACAATGTATGGTAGAGGTCGGGATGTCCAATTTGACTAAAAGACAAATCACCATTATACATTACATGTGAATCAATATACCTATCTATATATAATGTTATATTCATGACGCGGTATACTGGTGGTCTGTACTTTATTCAGAGTGTGGGATGTTCGCCTCCAGATTGGCTTCCCTTCCCCACCTCTCAAACGTACACGTGGCTGTCGATGGTTATGTGAATATACATGTGGTATGCTAACAAATCTTAAATACAAAGGTGTGAACAAATCATTCCAGTAGGTCCTTTTGAAGTCAACATTGTTTGCGCAACACCACACGGAGTCTAGTCAATCGCGGCAACTTCCCAGGGTTTTCATTGGCTGTTGTTACAGAATGCTAAAACATTTGGGGGAGGAGTCTAATCCGGACGCTTGAACGCAGTTCACTGTAAAATCCTACTCCTCCTTCATCCTTGGATTGATTTCATCCATATTTGGTGTGAAACATCATTGGGTAAGGACAATCATATTTTACATAAATGAGCTTGCTCCAACCCCTAGGGACTGAGGAGTTGGGCGCCAAATGTAGAAAATTTTCTAATTTTAGCTTTAAAATCCTTCTCCTCCTTAACTCTTGAGTGGATTTAATCTATATTTTGTGTGAAACATCATTTGGGAAGGACAGTCATATTTTATATGAACAAGTTAGGTCTGACCCCTGGGGACAGAGGGGTGTGGCTCAGAAGGGGGAACTTCAATGAAATTTATCTTTAAAATCCTACTCCTCCTTAACCCTTGAGTGGCTTTTTTCCATATTTGGCGTAAAACATCATTAGGGAAGGACAATCATATTTTATATAAAGATTTTGGTAATCCAAGAAGGCCACTGGCCCACTTCATGTTTTCAGGTTTCTTTCTCCGATCTCACTGAAATTATTATCGCTCATCTTGACTTCAATTTAGTCATGTCTCTGCATGATTTACAACAATATTTTTTCAACATTCTTCTAAATCATGAAAAAATAAGACAGATACAGATATTGGGACTTTAAAGTGAACAGTCGGGTAAGGATGGCTAAAGTCGGTAAAAATGGTGTGTGATTGTATCCAGTATAATTTCTTATGAAATGGAAAAATAAAATATCTCGTCCAAATCTGTCTGCGTACGAAGAAATTAATTTAAAGTATGGAAATTCTAAAACGTCCTCCCGGCTCACTATGTCTGTGGTTACATTTCCACACAGCCTCGCTTTCAATGCTTTCAATTTTTTTTTACTTTAATGGTCAGAACTGGGAAACTAAGCAGAACTTGACCGTCGTATTAATATGTGAGAACTTTTGGACGGCCAATGAACGCATTTAGACTGGTTTTCTTTGCCCGACTATTCACTTTAAAGTTATACATGTACAAATGTAGTATTAAGTTATCTATATTTTTTATTTCTGTGTAAATCCAAACAAACTATAAGCTGACAATCAAGATTTTGTAATTTCCAACTTCTAGTACTAGTGATGATGTCATAAATTATTAATGTCACTAGATAGCATTCGAGAACATTCAGTATATAATTATGAGGGTTGAATGCCAAATGGACAATGGCAAATTTGATAAAGCATTAATGAACCAAGGCCAATCAAAAGCACAGTTTTAATCGACTTTGGTGAACCATTAGATACAAGATAATGGAATGAGACTGCTTTGAAGCCATGAACTAATGGTTTTAATCAGATTGTGTAAATATTACTGTTTTGTCATAATTTGCAACATAATTGTGGCACAAGATTTTGTTACATTAATGTTTTGTCAGAATTCATTGAATTATAAATTTGTCAGAATTTATTACATTGACTCTTATAATTATGAAAGAAATATTATAATGACAAAATTATTGATAAAATTGTATATTTCATTTCTACATGTATTCAATAAAAGGTGTTGCTCATTTAATGTCTCTTTGATTTCATTTTTAGGTCATCTGACCCTCTGACCTGAAGGGTAACTTGCATTTTTTGGATGACCTTTTGTCATCATGCATCATTGGCCGTCGTGCACGTCCACCATCCGTAAACTTTTCATTCAAACGACTTCTTCTCAATAACAAAAAGGCCCAATGTACTGATATTTGGCATGTGGCATGCTGGTATAAAGGACTACAAAATTTGTTCAAATGAATTATCTTGACCTTCATTCACGGTCACATTGGTCAAACAGGCGAAAATCTGCAAACAACATATTGTGAATCACTATGAAGCCTGGCCCCGACTTAAGTACTTAAGTATTGCTCCCTATGTAACTTACATGATTTTTTACTTCAATTTTTAGCTCACCTGGCCCGAAGGGCCGGTGAGCTTATGTCATGGCGCGGCGTCCGTCGTCCGTCGTCCGTCGTCCGTCGTCCGTCCGTCCGTCAACATTTCCTATAAATCGCTACTTGTCCTAGAGTTCTGCATGGATTGTAACCAAATTTGGCCACAAACATGCTTGGGGGAGGGGGAACAGAACTTGTATAAATTTTGGCTCTGACCCCCCGGGGGCATGAGGGGCGGGGCCCAATAGGGGAAATAGAGGTAAATCCTTTAAATCGCTACTTGTCCTAGAGTTTGGCATTGATTGTAACCAAAATCAGCCACAAACATCCTTGGGTGAAGGGGAACAGAACTTGTATAAATTTTGGCTCTGATCCCCCAGGGGCAGGAGGGGCGGGGCCCAATAGGGGAAATAGAGGTAAATCCTTTAAATCGCTACTAGTCATAGATTTCTGCATGGATTAGAACCAAATTTGGCCACAAACATCCTTGGGGGAAGGGAAACAGAACTTGTATAAATTTTGGCTCTGGCCCCCCGGGGGCAGGAGGGGCGGGGCCCAATAGGGGAAATAGAGGTTAATCCTTTAAATCGCTACTAGTCATAGAGTTCTGCATGGATTGGAACCAAATTTGGCCACAAACATCCTTGGGGGAAGGGGAACAGAACTTGTATAAATTTTGGCTCTGGCCCCCCGGGGGCAGGAGGGGCGGGGCCCAATAGGGGAAATAGAGGTAAATCCTTTAAATCGCTACTAGTCATAGAGTTCTGCATGAAATGTAACCAAATTTGGCCACAAACATCCTTGGGGGAAGGGAAACAGAACTTGTATAAATTTTGGCTCTGACCCCCCGGGGGCAGGAGGGGCGGGGCCCAATAGGGGAAATAGAGGTAAATCCTTTAAATCGCTACTAGTCATAGAGTTCTGCATGGATTGAAACCAAATTTGGCCACAAACATCCTTGGGGGAAGGGGAACAGAACTTGTATAAATTGTGGCTCTGACCCCCCCGGGGGCAGGAGGGGCGGGGCCCAATAGGGGAAATAGAGGTTAAATCCTTTAAATCGCTACTTGTCACAGAGTTCCGCATGGAATGTAACCAAATTTGGCCAGAAATATCCTTGGGAGAATAAGAACTGAGTTTGTATAAATTTTGGCTCTGGTCCCGGGGGGCAGGAGGGGCGGGGCCCAAGAGGGGAAATAGAGGTAAATCCTATAAATTGCTACTAGTCATAGAGTTCTGTATGGATTGTAACCAAATTTGGCCACAAACATCCTTGGGGGAACAGAACTTGTATAAGTTTTGGCGCTGGCCCCCCAGGGGCAGGACGGGTGGGGCCCAATAGGGGAAATAGAGGTAAATCCTATAAATCGCTACTTGTCCTAGAGTTTAGCTTGGATTGTGACCAAATTTGGCCACAAACATCCATGGGGGAAGGGGAACAGAACTTGTATAAATTTTGGCTCTGACCCCCTGGGGGCAGGAGGGGTGGGGCCTAATAGGGGATTTAGAGGTTAATATTAAAATTCCTTCAGAAAAGAAACAATGAACCTGTATTCAGAACATTACTTGGCATTACAAACCAGGTGAGCGATACAGGCCCTCTGGGCCTCTTGTTTCCTGTAGCATGTCCAGTTTGTTCAAATCAATGGTTTTGACTGTGGTTGGCGGATAGCCTTTGTTCTTAACTACAGTTGATTTTTCTATTTGTACGTATCGTCTTATGGAGTTAGTTCAAGAAATGACTTCTAAATGGTGGGATATACCTGTATGTAGGTTTGGGTACGAACTACATACTGGTGAGTAATTGACATGGAAATAATCCCTTGTTTTGGGCAATAGTTTTACATATACACATGTAACTACGGACAAATATACAATTTTGCTGACAATGCAATTTGCCTGTTATATACTGTTATGTATGACACTAAATACATGTTGTTATTAGATAACGGAGATAACTCCTATAGCTTTATTATCAATACATCCTATAAAGGTCATATTATTGATTTAGGTTATAGAACTTTCTAGAATATTATCATGTATAAACAAATATGTTTGTAAACATGTTGATTATAAGTAGAGATCTAGAATGATCTATTTCCAGAAAGTTCTGTGTGTTTATTTGTTTACTGTTTTTAGTTAGATATTTCTAGAAGTAGAAGGTTCTCCAATATTCTTGAATTAGGGTTTAGCTATATATATATACTCCAACTGTCCAAAGCTAATGAGAACTGTAATGAGACCTGTAAGGAGACATATCAAGAATTGTACAGTGCCATATTAGATTCTATTGGGAGAGCTATTGTGACTTTATCTGTGGATTATTACAACACTTTGTGTGGATTTATTCATATTGCCTGGAACTTTACAAATAATCTGTGGACATTCAATTTCCTTGTGGATTTGTGATTATTGTTTTATACCAGGACTTTCGCATACAAATAAGTAACACTTTAAATCATCGTATTACTCTTGTACCACCACCAGTTACTTTAGATATTGAAACCATCTCTGTATAATATTGTATATATAATTAAATTGTGTTTTGAATTTAGCTGCTGGTTTCTCATTTCTGTTATTCTGGGTCATAACAGAATTGGGGGCTCGTGTCCGAGATCGATATTTTATTTGTGAAATCCAACTTTGAAAAATTGATGAAGAAATTTTAAAAATTTGTGTACAAACTGTGAGTTTACATTTGAAACCAACAGCTAGATAAACATGACTACTATGGAGGTAGAACAGTTTGTTAAAGCGCCATCCCTGGAAGTTCTTTTGCAAGTTAATAAGAAGGATTTACTGTTATTGAGTAAACATTTAGGCCTAGCTATCAAAACTAATTTGAGGAAAGCTGAAATTCGGAATGTAATTATAAGATATTTTGTTGACAATGGCAAATTTGACTCTAGTGCATTAGATAACATAGAGGAAACAGTCACTTCAGAAATCCAAATTAGGCAAATGGAACTTGAACATGAAATGAAAATGTGCTGTAACTCGTTCTATGAGTAAGAAGGTTTCTGATGTTGCAGTAGTTGAGGATCATAATAGTCCAGGGTTAGGTGACACTTTCTTGGCTCATGATATAGAGGATGTCGGGTGTAAGTGTGATCTTTTGAGCAATCCTGTAGACTTTGATAGTGATGGAGTTGTTCCTAACAAAAGTACTTCATTGGCTGACATGATGAGTAAATCATCTTTGTCTAGAGAGGAGCTTATAATAGAACAGGAAAAAGATCCTGAAATCTCCTTATTGTGTAATCAGGCTTTGAGTGAAGAAGAGGCTGAGAAAGTCCCGGTTTTGTTACTTCCGTCGGTCAGGTGTGTTGATGCGCAAGTGGCGTCCCCCTGATGTGTCTCCCGAGGAAGACTGGAAGGTTGTCAATCAAATAGTTGTCCCACCAAGGTATAGGCAAGATACTCTGAGTTTGTCTCATGATGTACCTATGGCAGGGCATTTAGGTGTGACCAAGACTTATAACAGGATCTTAGATCACTTCTTTTGGCCCAAGTTGAAACGGGATGTGGCTGATTTTTGTAGGTCTTGTCATACTTGTCAGGTGGTAGGGAAACCTAATCAGAAAATCCCTGTGGCGCCTCTGCACCCCATTCCAGCATTTGAGGAACCATTTAGTAGAGTCATTATAGACTGTGTAGGTCCGCTACCCAAAACTAAGTCTGGGAAAGAGTATCTTTTAACTATTATGTGAGTTTACACACGCTTTCCTGAAGACATTCCACTCAGAAATATTAAGGCCCCTAACATAGTCAAGGCTTTGGTTAAATTATTTACACTGGTTGGTCTTCCAAAAGCTGTCCAATCGGACCAAGGTTCGAATTTCATGTCTGGTATTTTTCAACAAGTCATGTACCAGATCCAGATCAAGCAGTATAAGTCTAGTGCTTATCATCCAGAGTCTCAGGGTGCTTTAGAACGTTTTCATCAGACATTGAAGAATATGATGAGATCTTATTGTTTTGAAAACAAAAGAGATTGGGACAGGGGATACACATGTTGTTGTTTGGCGTTAGAGAATCTGTACAAGAATCTCTTGGCTTCAGTCCCTTTGAACTTGTGTTTGGACAAACTGTACGGGGTCCTTTGAAAATTTTGAAAGGCAAAATTTTGGACGAAGATTCTAAAGTGAATCTCTTAGAGTATGTGTCTAACTTTAAGCAAAGATTTACAAGGGCATGTGAACTGGCAAAAGAAAATTTGGCCGTTACTCAAAACAAAATGAAAACATGGTATGATAAAGATGCCCGTGCAAGAAGTTTTGATCCAGGTTACCAATACCGAGTCAGCCTTTGCAAGCTAGATATTTTGGACCCTATGTTGTTGAGAAAAAGGTCGATGATGTTAACTACATTGTACAAACTCCAGGGAGGCGCAAGAAAACTCAATTATGTCATGTTAATGTGCTTAAAAAATATGTAGATAGAGAAGAGAGCAAGACCTCTCAACCTATTGCTACTTTGGCCTCTGTACCATCACAAAGTGAAAGTACAGCTGATATTTGTAAATTAGACTTAGATGGTGGTGTACAAGATGTAGGTTTAGACTGTGGGGTTAGGTTAAGGAACTCAGATGTGCTCGCGAACTTGGACAAGAAACGATGTCATCTATCAGAAAAGGAACGCAATGAACTGAAAGATTTGATACTTGAGTATAAGCATTTGTTTCCGGATACACCAGGCAAAACAGATGCTATCTATCATGACGTGGATGTAGGCAATGCGCCACCTGTCAAGCAACATCCTTACCGTGTCAATCCTTTGAAAGAAGAACATTTAAAGAAAGAAATTCAATACATGTTGGACAATGATATTATTGAACCAAGCAAAAGTGAAAGGAGCTCTCAATGTGTTCTGATACAAAAGCCAGACAAGACATACCGGTTCTGTACTGACTTCAGAAAAGTAAACTCTGTGAGTAAAACAGACTCTTATCCAATTCCAAGGATTGACTCGTGTATTGACAAAGTTGGCAAAGCCAAGTACCTAAGCAAGTTTGACCTGTTGAAAGGATATTGGCAGGTGCCATTAACAGAAAGAGCTAAAGAAGTGTCGGCATTTGTAACCTCACAAGGTTTGTACCAGTACAAAGTTATGCCGTTTGGTATGAAGAATGCCCCGGCAACATTTCAACGTCTTCTTAACAGCGTGATATCAGACCTGGAAGGCTGTGATGGATACATTGATGTCATCAACTACCACGACACGTGGGAAGACCATCTACGCGGGATTCGTGAATTCTTCGAGAGACTCACTACCATGAAATTGACTGTAAACTTATTGAAATGTGAATTTTGTCATGCAACTGTTGAATTTTAGGCCATGTTGAAGGACAGGGGCAGGTTAAACCTGTTCAGGCCAAAGTAGAATCAATTATAGATTTTCCATCTCCTGGAAGCAAGAGAGAGCTGATGAGATTTCTTGGTATGGCTGGATACTACAGAAAATTTTGTCAAAATTTCTCTGTTATAGCAGCTCCACTTACTGCTTTGTTAAAGAAAAATGTCAAATTTGTCTGGTCAGACGAATGTAAGTCTGCCTTTGAGAAATTGAAAGCCATACTATCAAACTCACCAGTTCCGACTGCTCCAGATTTTAATAAACAGTTTAAACTGTTTGTTGACGCCAGCGATGTAGGTGTTGGTGCTGTTTTGATGCAAGAAGGTTCTGAACAAATTGACTATCCAAATTGTTATTTCTCGAAAAAAATTGACAAACACCAGAGAAATTATTCCAACATTGAGAAAGAATGTTTAGCATTGATTTTGGCCTTGAACCAATTTGATGTGTATCTCTGCACTACAGTTGTGCCTGTGTTGGTCTTCACCGACCATAACCCTTTGACATTCATTGGGAAAATAAAAAACAATCAAAGTACTGAAAGTACTGAGAGCTTAAGGCAAGTGAAGAAATTTAATTTGCAGGTATTCAGATGAGTAGACATAAAAAACAAGTGTTAGCTACCCAAAAAGCTAAGAAGGCTACCATACAGTATTGTTTATTAGGAAGCAATGATAGGAAAGCTTGACAAATTGTTCTTTTCACAGTTACCTAGGGTAGCTGCCATAGTTCTTATTCTCATTTTTGAATAATGATAATTCAAATGCTTTCACATTCAATGTAAAAGATTATCAACTTCATGATATTCATGAAAGGGCCACTATGCTACCTTTCCGAAACAAAAAAATTAAAAATCTTTTTATAACAATTATAATATAATAAATTGAAGTTTTGCCTTGTGGCGCAGAAATGGTCAACTAACCCATTGTAATTATGACGACGCCAGGAACATAATACAACCTGCGATATGAAACTTAACCTTTTATTTATTTCAATAAAGTTGTTCATAATGTGAAGAGGGCCTTTTCCTTATGCTAACAAGTTTTCCGTCAAATATACACTATACTGATATACATTTACATGTACTTGGACAAGTTGGTGAAATACATAGTATACAAGCATAACTTTTCGGTTAAAACTGTACTTTACTTTAGCGCATACAGATCCACAAATATCCCCTAAGTAAAGCCTAACTTTGTTTCAGCATCTCCCATGTACCGACAGTTTTTACAAGTAGGTCATGGCCATCTAGCGTACAGTACCAGTTAGGCTATATCTAGATGCTCCACGTGCTCCCGGCAATGTTTCTATTCAGTACGTGTAGCGACGCCTTATGTGATTTCTGATAATAATGTCCAACAACCAGAAAAAACATTCAGACTTCTCTGGGTTTATCTAATGATAATTTGTTTGCAATGATTTCCCCACTGGTACCCCTTACACACATGAAATCTTCAACAACAAGTAACCAATTTTTTGTTGGCCCTGCAGGTAGGGCGTTAGAATTGTACCTGCTGCCCTTATTGCATGATCGTAAAAGGTGACTAAATTTAGGATCTTATCTTTTCTATTCTTCCTAACTTACTTTATCTTTCCCAATGCCTCCATTGGCACCGCCTCACTTTTGGCCTTGAGATGAGCGTTCGCCCCTGTGAGGAAGGCTCTGGGTTCTGTCCCCTGGCCGAGACAGACCAAAGTCTATAAAAGTTGTAGTTTCCGCTCCTGCTTAGCGTTCAGCATAAGGGGAGTGGGACGACTGGTTTGCCCGTTGTCAGTATAATGTGACCGGGTGGGGAGTGTTGTTTGGTGTCTTCAGTTGCATGCTTCAGTGATATAGCACTATAAAAAGGGCAACAGTTCCACTATACAAGAAGACACAACATGAATTTACTGCAGTCTCCCAAAACACGCACCTCGCACAACATTCACGCAACACACTGCATACATAGGAGGCCATAGCTGTTAATAGGACGTTAATTAATCAAACAAACAACACACGTAAATCATTTGGGAAAGTCAATCAAAGTGCAGTGATAGGGAAGGCCACACGCCCTGCGCCATACGCGCATTTGTTGGATAAATGACGCATCAAAAAACATACTTAGACATTTTGATTGATCATCGGTAAGATATTATGGTTTTTGAGACGGACCCCGGTTTCTAAACACGATGACGTAAGGTCTTTTTTTATTGGTTCCCCCACCCGCTGATTTGTCAAATGTATACAGAGGTTATATGTATTACAAACCACTAATGCATTGAAATATCGAGTTTTGTTTATCGTTTTTTAAGAAAATGTAACTATTTATCGTGTTCTGCCTTCAAGTGTAAGCGTTTTTCATCTAAATAAGCGACTTGTCACGTGACACTCAGCAATGGTATAAGCGGTCCGATGTAAACAAAGATGTCATAACGCAAAATCTGATACTGTTCAGGGAGTTCCCTGCGTTAGAACCTAGATGTAAATCTGATACTGTACTTGCTGGTCGAAATCATCTATGAGAGATAATTTCCATTCTTTTCACTCAACAGCTTGAAAGCGACAGAGACAATTTCTTTAGCATCCCCCCGATGTGGTCGATCACATTCACGTAACTTTATCTGAAGAACACCTGAACAACGCAACCACGTGCATTACGCTAGTAATCTTCAACATCCCTTCCGTATTTGGAGACAGAAACAGTAAAATTCGTAAGCGTTCATTTCGTTTTGTTTCTACATTAAATAAATTGGTCTTTGGGTCGGTATATGAACTACATACCACTTATGTTTCTGATTTTGTATTTGACAAACAATGACGCATGAAGTGAACTAGGTAACATGTCTGTGTATTTCTGCTAACATACATATAATCAATGTTTTGTTTTACAACAAGAAAAAAAAAGTTTAATATTACTTCTAATTTTGAAGCAGTTTCTGGTTAAATTATCAGTGAACAAATTCATCTGCTAGCATTATTTACTTATTTGCTGAATCAACAGTACACTGACTAATGAGTGACTAATAAAACATTGATGATACATGCTGATGTTAATTTTTGTTTTCGCCTCAATGTCCCTAGAAAATGTTGTTTTGGCGCATTGTCTGATCAAATGTCCCATCGAAATTTTATTTCAAGGGGACATATAGTCGCATAGTAACAAATCTCCTTCCCTATCACTGAAGTGAACTGTGTTTAATTATGTTTATTCAAAAATACTTGAATAAAATAACATAGCATAACATAACAAAACATTATTTTTATTTTACTCTTTAGTGATACATGTCCATCTGAACGTATGCTTTTTGATATGTTTTTACATACCGTAAATCTGTTCAATTGCAAATTTACTTGAAACCTGCAGTCCGCTAATTATGTCATGTTCATCATTAGATGTTTTGCAACACTACGGTCAATTAGACAGAATTGTAACCCTAGATCTGACGACAAAGTTGTCTAGAGCTTTATATATCTGCCATTGCAGCTAGTTAATATATGCCCGGTATTATTTCACTGCTTCTTGATAATCTCAATTCTTCAACATTTTGAGTCTGCTGTGGATGACTAGGAAATATTTGGTCCTGTTATTTTAGAATTTAACAAAATATGCAATAATTTCAATAAAAAGTTATAGAGTCCTCTAACATAAACTTAAAGAATTTTGTTAAGTTCAAGTCAGTTGTGGAGTCTTGTTTACAAGTAATTTGAGTTAATATATATTAGCATCATTTTCAATTTTTTTATTTTTAATTTTTATCAATATTTTAAGCTCATGTTTCCAGTTTTTAAATCAGAGATAATAATTGTCTTAATAAAATCTAGCCTTATTAGTGGATTACACTTGTCTCTTAAACTTCATATACACACATGTATATTATGTACAAATGTATTGTGTATGCATGATTGTGTAACAGGAGAGGAGAAAAATGTAGCGGCCAGACTGGGATTCAAACCCGGGACCCTCAGAACACTAGCCGAGTGCTCTACCGACTGAGCTACCTGGTCTCCGATGATTGACCCAGTCCAATCCTGCTACACTCCTCCCTCCTTTCTCGAAGTCTTCACCCTCGAAGACATACGAGAATCTTCCAAATACCACCAACGTGGGTTATTTAGTTGGGCGCCAATTTTGTAACAGGAGAGGAGAAAATGTAGCGGCCAGACCGGGATTCAAATCCGGGACCCTCAGAACACTAGCCGAGTGCTCTACCGACTGAGCTACCTGGTCACCGATGATCGACCCAGTCCAATCCCGCTACAATTGTATCTCTATATTGATTAGCTACTGTTGTAGCAGAGTCAGTCAGAAGGTGATATCTTTTCCTCTACAACAGTAGCTATATATTAATTGACATCAATCAATATGCTAATTCATTGTCATGTATGTTACTAGTCCGCTAAACCTGCCTATATTATCAGGTTTTTTTTTTTTTTTTTTTTTTTTTTTGCCTAATATATAGTCAGCTCGCGGTACCTCTTAAAAATGTGAAATCGTAGGCCAGATTTGGCCTACGCTACGTCAGCGGCATATTTCTAATATATCGTCTATGCAATGCTGGGAAAACGTACACATACCTTTATATTGGGATCTTATGTACTCCTTTGCCCCCATGTTACATCCCATTTATGAAATTAAACAACTGTGTACAATGAAATACTTCCGAGACCCTTCTATTTCATACATTTGTAATGGCCGCCGTATACACATTTAGTAGAGCAAACGGCAGCCAATCAACTTCGCTTCCGGTTTTATTTTTAAATATCCACGTGTAGTTGAAAGATAAACAAAATTCTACCGTGTATATGCTACATGTATATGAAACGTGAATATCGCGAAAGTTATGCGGTACCAGCAATAGTCGTGTTCAATTTGAATATTTGACAACATTTCGTGTATGTAGACCATGATTTTACTTTAAAAACTCTAACTGGCTAGCATTTTGTTTATCTTTCAACTACACGTGGTTTTTTAAAAATAAAACCGGAAGCGAAGTTGATTGGCTGCCGTTTGCTCTACTAAATGTGTATACGGCGGCCATTACAAATGTGTGAAATAGAAGGGTCTCGGAAGTATTTCATTGTACACAGTTGTTTAATTTCATAAATGGGATGTAACATGGGGGCAAAGGAGTACATAAGATCCCAATATAAAGGTATGTGTACGTTTTCCCGGCATTGTATGGACGATATATTAGAAATATGCCGCTGACGTAGTGTAGGCCAAATCTGGCCTACGATTTCACATTTTTAAGAGGTACCGCGAGCTGACTATATATTAGCAAAAAAAAAAAAATTAAAAAAAAAGCCTAATAATATAGGCAGGTTTAGCGGACTAGTATGTTACACACAATACAAAATCCTACATACTGTTATGTTTTGTGATGTGACACTCCATTACCACGGTATCAATATGGACAATTTGGCAAATTAAATCTGTTACACCTACTGAATTAAATGCATTAAATTGTATGTCATAAAATTAGAAAATAATGCTAGCAGTTAATTTTTGTCAACTTCGAATTTGAAAAGGAAACTGCTCCAAAATATAAAGTAATGTTCTTGTTCTTGTAATAAAATAAAACATCTATATCACATACTTTAGCAGAAATACACAGAGACACGTAAGTTCACTTCATGTATAATTTATTTACTGTAGACAGGTATAAGCAAAACGAAATGAACACTTACGATTTTTGCTGTTTCTGTGTCCAAATACGAATGGAATGTTGTAGGCCTTGATTATTGCCACACGGGTCGTGTTGGGGAAGTACCCGGGTACCCGTCAAAATACACGTAGGAACCATGTGTAGGCTTCCCGGCCGGGCATCCGTCATTGAAATACTGACGAAACATACTGATACTGAGTGTTAGATGTCTGTGTAAACGTAAAATTCAGTAACAAGAAGTACAAAATAGCACTCTTTTGTTCTATTTTACTCACAAAGGATGACACTTCATCTGCTAACGACATGTTCACAAGCAACATTGTTGCAATTCTTATTTCCCATGATCGGAGAAGTGATCATGAATGGCGCACATGTTTACTTTCACTATCGGTATGCTGTATATGACAACACCAGAGGCTATCCGAATGAAGACTACGTCACTCTTTTGTACTTCCTGTTGCGCATGTGCAGTAAACAACATCTGTCACGGACATTCTGGGCTCTGTCAGCTTGTTACATTACGATTGTATGATGTTACCGATTGATATTAAATTGATATACCAATGCCATTTGCAGTATTGGAGAATAAATCTCTCACATTTCATTATGATTACATTGAAATTTGCTCCATCTGCAGATCGCCCCAAACAACATCGGTAAATTGTACCACTAAGCTAACTCACGAAGTTGATACGTTCACATAGGAATACGTTCACATACTGTAGGAATACATGTCGAGTATCTAGGTACGGATCGGATACTCAAATTCGGGTACATGAGGACAAAATTTAGTACCCATACCAACCCTACTTATACATACTTAAATCCTGTCAATTCCTTTATTTAGTGTTATCTAAACTAGAAGTTCATCCTATATGCAAATGATTGGCGATAATTTAGGTCATCGATCGCTATCATTCATGCAAATTATTCTCACTATTTTCCATTAATAGACAATGATATTATAGCTTTGGACACATTTTTGAAACTATAACACTTAAGGAAATACTACAGATTTTTTTCATGCAATCATAATTACACCATGACAGCATATTTGCTTTAGAAAGCGGATTTTTTGGACCTGAGGTGTAGTACTTTTTCACGCTAGGTGGTGTCGTAGTCGAAAAGGCATTTCCAGTATTTCCGGTATCGCAGGCAATGACAATACGCTGTAAGGCTATATAGCCTTAAGCGTAAAAATCAAAGAATTCTCAGGTGGAGTTTGACTTTGCAAGAGTACAATCTTGACATCAAACATATCAAAGGGAAAGACGATATTCTGGCTGATGCGTTATCAAGGATTTAAATGTAATTTGATATTTTAAGAAAGTTTCCTTTCCAAGAAAACTTTCTTTTCTTTAAGGAGGGGTGTGTTATGTATGACACTAAATACATGTTGTTATTAGATAAGGGAGATAACTCCTATAGCTTTATTATCAATACATCCTATAAAGGTCATATTATTGATTTAGGTTATAGAACTTTCTAGAATATTATCATGTATAAACAAATATGTTTGTAAACATGTTGATTATCAGTAGAGATCTAGAATGATCTATTTCCAGAAAGTTCTGTGTGTTTATTTGTTTACTGTTTTTAGTTAGATATTTCTAGAAGTAGAAGGTTCTCCAATATTCTTGAATTAGGGTTTAGCTATATATACTCCAACTGTCCAAAGCTAATCAGAACTGTAATGAGACCTGTAATGAGACATATCAAGAATTGTACAATGCCATATTGGATTCTATTGGGAGAGATATTGTGACTTTATCTGTGGATTATTACAACACTTGGTGTGGATTTATTCATATTGCCTGGAACTTTACAAAACATCTGAGGATATTCATTTTCCTTGTGGATTTGTGATTATTGTTAATTTGAAACCTGGAAGGATCAAGGATTATACCAGGACTTTCGCATACAGATAAGTAACACTTTAAATCATCGTATTACTCTCGTACCACCACCAGTTACTTTAGATATTGTTAACCATCTCTGTATAATATTGTATATATAATTAAATTGTGTTTTGAATTTAGCTGCTGGTTTCTCATATCTGTTACTCGTTCATGTAACAATACCGAGTATATAGTCGATATGTCTCTGAATACCAATACCACACGCACGATATGGTCACATTATATGTCATTTCATCAACTTTTTAACATTTTTACATCCGTCCGCACGTGACCACTTTCCAACATCACAAACATATAATTATATGCACACTTCACAACAATTTCATATAAAATGTCTTCATATGCCAACTTTCTAACATTTTCATAGAACAACATTTGCACTTGACCACTTTCCAACATTTTGACATACATAAGTCCTTATACGCACGCATTTCAACAATATCATGTACACCCGTCCTCATACGCACACATTTCAAGATTTTGACATATATTCGTCCTCATATCCACACATTTCAACAATATCACGTACATACGTCCTCATACGCACACATTTCAACAATATCACGTACATACGTCCTCATATGCAGTTTTCTACAATATCACGTACATTCGTCCTTATATGCAGTTTTCTACGATATCACGTACATACGTCCTCATAAGCAGTTTTCTTCAATATCGAACACATACGTCCTCATAAGCAGTTTGCTACAGTATCACGTGCATTCGTCCTTATATGCAGTTTTCTACAATATCACGTACATCCGTCCTCATATGCAGTTTTCTACAATAACAATCATACACGTCCTCATATGCAGTTTTTCTACAATATCAAACACATACGTCCTCATATGCAGTTTTCTACAATATCACATACATACGTCCTTGTAACGAAGCTGCGGTGCGCTTCGTTGCTATATATTCCGGAAATTATATTAACCGAGACTTTGGCGGGAATTTGCTGTGCACGAGATCTCGGGACTGCGCCGAGGCTTTCAGTTTTCTGCCGGGCCTTGAGAGGTGAGGGTTGTGTTTTTGAAACCTATGTAATTTTTATATATTTGTCGCCCATCCTTGGATTACCTCCCTTTATTAAGAGATGTTTGATTTTGTGAACTTGAGGTTTTTCTTTCCTTAAATTACCTCCCCTTGATAGGTTCTTTAAAAATTTAGTTGTTTTTTTTTCATCCTATTTTTTTTATTCTAGTTCGAGTTCGTGAACTGGATACCTCCAAATTCGAAATTTGTGCATCTTGCTTTTGGCTTTAAATGTTTCAACTTTTGTTAGGAACTTTTTGGGTTATTTTTTTTCCAAATTATCTCCCTTAGATCAGTTTTACGGCTACGGGTCGCAGCCTGTCTAGGTGGTTGGGGGGTATGTAACGAAGCTGCGGTGCGCTTCGTTGCTATATATTCCGGAAATTATATTAACCGAGACTTTGGCGGGAATTTGCTGTGCACGAGATCTCGGGACTGCGCCGAGGCTTTCAGTTTTCTGCCGGGCCTTGAGAGGTGAGGGTTGTGTTTTTGAAACCTATGTAATTTTTATATATTTGTCGCCCATCCTTTCCCTAATTTGCTGTTATCGTATAGTATGGAAATGCATCAACATTACTGTGTGTGTATTTTTCGCTGTCAGTCGATATTTTTGCTATATTTTTGAGGTTGAAATACTTGTGAAATTGTGCAATGTCGGACTTGGCATGTCTCGCTTTTAGACGGGTTTCGATAGTAAGTAAAAGTCTTCACTCTTGTGTTGAGAGCCGTTGGTAGGCTGGAAAAGAGTGGGAGCCTCCTGTGTTGAATTTCGGGGTTAACCGTTAAGGAGATATTTTGAGAATCTTCGCTGGAGAACGGTGTTTGTGAAATTGGAGGTTAAGCTATCGATAATCGGCCCGGTGTGTAGCGCCACGTGCTCGGTCTTTCATTGATGGGTAGGAGTTAATTCTGGTAGCGAAAACGTGAGAATATTAGCAGCAAAATTGTCCATTTCACAGTACTTCCCACTGAGCCACGCGGGTATTTTCTTGTTGTCACCTTTACACATGTTAAATATTAATAAACTGTTAAATGAATTTGATATCGTCCATTGTCCATACTCACTAGTACCTTTGAATATTGTAGCGAGACATAGGAATCTGCAAGCTAACGCGGCAGTCGAACCCAGAGCAAAACAAATTAATTGTATCATTCTTACTCTACGCTAATGACTCCGGTCGTAGCGAAACAAGTCGTTACATCCTTATATGCAGTTTTCTACAATATCACGTACATACGTTCTCATATGCAGATTTCTACAATATCACGTCCATACGTCCTCATATGCAGTTTTCTACAATATCACGTCCATACGTCCTCATATGCAGTTTTCTACAATATCACGTACATACGTCCTTATATGCAGTTTTCTACGATATCACGTACATACGTCCTCATAAGCAGTTTTCTTCAATATCGAACACATACGTCCTCATAAGCAGTTTGCTACAGTATCACGTGCATTCGTCCTTACAAAAATGTATATGTAGTTTTCTACAATATCACATACATTCGTCCTCGTATGCAGTTTTTCTACAATATCAAACACATACGTCCTCATATGCAGTTTTTTCTACAATATCACACACATACGTCCTCATATGCAGTTTTCTACAATATCACATACAGACGTCCTCGTATGCAGTTTTTCTACAATATCACATACATACGTCCACATATGCAGTTTTTCTACAATATCACACACATACGTCCTCATATGCAGTTTTTCCACAATATCACACACATACGTCATCATATACAGTTTTTCTACAATATCACATACATACGTCCTCATATGCAGTTTTCTACAATATCACATACATTCGTCCTCGTATGCAGTTTTTCTACAATATCAAACACATACGTCCTCATATGCAGTTTTTCTACAATATCACACACATACGTCCTCATATGCAGTTTTCTACAATATCACATACATACGTCCTCGTATGCAGTTTTTCTGCAATATCACATACATACGTCCACATATGCAGTTTTTCTACAATATCACACACATACGTCCTCATATGCAGTTTTCTACAATATCACACACATACGTCCTCATATGCAGTTTTCTACCATATGTCATTGTCAACATTATACCATGTCATTGTCAATATTATACATTTGATGTTGTCAACATTATACAATGTTGTTGTCAACATTATGCAATGTCAGCATTATACCATGTCATTGTCAACATTATACCATGTCATTGTCAACATTATACCATGTCATTGTCAACATTATACCATGTCATTGTCAACATTATACCATGTCATTGTCAACATTATACCATGTCATTGTCAACATTATACCATGTCATTGTCAACATTATACCATGTCATTGTCAACATTCTACAATGTCATTGTCAACATTATACCATGTCATTGTCAACATTATACCATGTCATTGTCAACATTATACCATGTCATTGTCAACATTATACAATGTCATTGTCAACATTATACCATGTCATTGTCAACATTATACCATGTCATTGTCAACATTATACCATGTCATTGTCAACATTATACCATGTCATTGTCAACATTCTACAATGTTATTGTCAAAACTATACATTGTTGTTGTCAACATTATACCATGTCATTGTCAACATTCTACAATGTTATTGTCAAAACTATACATTGTTGTTGTCAACATTATACCATGTCATTGTCAACATTCTACAATGTTATTGTCAAAACTATACATTGTTGTTGTCAACATTATACCATGTCATTGTCAACATTATACCATGTCATTGTCAACATTATACATTGTCAGCATTATACCATGTCATTGTCAACATTCTACAATGTTATTGTCAAAACTATACATTGTTGTTGTCAACATTATACTTTGTTGTCAACATTATACTTTGTTGTCAACATTATACTTTGTTGTCAACATTATACTTTGTTGTCAACATTATACGTGTCACTGTCAACATTATATTGAGAGGCAAAATTAAAATGTATTTTTTAACAACTATGTGTCAATGTCGGCATTATTTTTTTCTGATATTTTCAACATATTACTTTTTTTAAGAACAAACAACTCAAAGGCATGATGGAAAGTATTAATTGTGTCATAATTTATTCATTTGTTTTGGAGTAAAGAGAAGTAACAACTGTGGTGCACTGGTGTTTGACTCTCCAGTTAATGACACGGACAACAGAAACTTACACTACACCAAACCAAGTACTGAAGCTAAGTGAGTCAATTATATAAAAGTATTAAAAGATTAATAGGTTCCTGGGGTATGCCCACCAAATATGATAAGATTATTGCTGCTGAGAGGGTGTCTAAACCCTAACTCCCATAAAGAAAAGGGCAGGTATGATATTTCACAGTTTGCAAGTGTTTCATCACTTAGAAGTCTAATATGAATTTAGAAAATCACCTGAAATGGCCACAAGAATTAATATATACACAGTGAAATATAGCCCAGGTTACATGAATGTATGGTACCTAATATATACATATAATCAAAGTGCCAAGGCCACTCATAGATGCTGTGAATGAAGGACTCAAAGAAAGGAATAAAGAGTTTTTTTTTTTTCATTTAAATATAAAATTTAGTAAACTATACATAATTAAGTGTGCAGTGTTGAATTTCGGAGTTTAAAAAAATTTTAAAAAAACGATATACCGTATTTATTTTATGATATTTGAAGTTTTTCAAGAACAATAAGTTGAATAACTTATTATCCTGAAATAACTGTAATAAATTTTATTTCTTAATTATTTTTGAAATAACGATTTCAACACCAATGAAACCGTTCAGAATCTGAGTATCATTTTTTATAATTCTTTATTAATTGCTAAATTATCAATTTCATCAATGTCTCTTCAAAGACAAAAAAAAAATAATAAGTAAACATTTTCGTATCTTAATATCCTCTTAACATTGAAGAAAATATTACCATTTCCGGATATGTTTTGGTTTCCTTTTTAGAAAACTAACATGGGTTGCTTTGACGACTTTTGACTAATAAATCATGGCCAGATACTTTTGCCAAATAAAAGATAAATTATTTCATTACGTATATCACTCGGATTTCTTTTAAATTCACAAGAACGCTAGCCGTTAACATCAAGAAAACTTCATGTAATGTATCGGACTTTAGCAAGTCTACATAAGCCTAACAGTAACTGGTTGGCGAGATATTATCGTGCAGAACATTTCTCGCGAGTATTGCTTTTGCCCAATTTTGACATATAATAAAACATGATCATATACGTTTGTCAAGTAAAGGGTACATTATTTGGTTACTTATAACAGTCACATTTCTTTTGAATTCATAAGAACGCTATCATCAAGAAAACTTCCTGCAATACATCGGACTTTAGCAAGTCTTCATAAGGCTACCGTACATTAAACGGAAATATAAGTTCATTTGTCACTTTAAGTTGCTCGTACATAAATAGATCTATATTATCATTATATTTTGTAAGTTTAAGTTGATAGATTTGGTACTTTTTCCCTTTCAATATACCGCAGTTGTCGATAAACAAAAGACAGAACTCCCAGTGACAGATCAATTAACTTTTACTGCGCAATAATATCTCAGATATAGTTCGTCAATACAACCAACACAAAAAACTTTATAAGCGTTATAAGAACTTTTATTTGCAGTTACCTTCCTAACATATGATTACAATAATCGATCATTAGCATGAATTACGTAAAATTTAAATAAACATACACAATCCAAAAACCACCGAAAGTCTGTCGCGGAGGAAGACAGCGAAGAAGGCGTTGTTCGTGATTTTCGGGAGACCAGTGTTCTCGGAGTAATACAAATATTATAGAGTCCCAACTGAACACTTAAAACTCTCCATCCATGGTGTATAAGTATCTACAAATTCAATGTCTGTGGTTTTGAATATTGGGGTTTTATTTTTCCATACCATCAAATATTACGTGAAATGAACAAAACAACTTTTAATTTTCATCGCGGAGTGGTTTCATTGTTTTGATGTGCACAGGCTCTCCGAGCGTACCTAAGAATGCTATTTCACAGCATCAAAAAAACTACCTATTTGTACAGGTAATGCATATATATGGAGAACAAATATGTGATGAGAATCAATTACAGTACACTCATGCAATGAAATGGTAATACATTGTATCATACACTTGCCGTTTATCATACCCTTAAAAAAGTGGCACAGTTCAAATTTAAAATACTTGCTACATGATTTACAAGTAGTTAAAATGATCTATAGTCTAACCAGTTTAAATGCTTACTAACTGGCATTAAACATGCTTATGACCACTAATGAAATGTTAAAAGTTAATGTGAAATGTCAAGTATGACTGATATTATCATATAATAGTACTAATTATTATTATTCTAATTGTAACTTATCATCAAAAACTGAGATCAAAGATCAGTGAAAAATTGGCCAGGATTTGTATGGCGACATCTCAACCACACAATCATTAATTAAAGATGGCAAAACAAAAACAACCTATGTTACCTCTAGACACTATCAAAGGTTGGTAACTGTGGATATCAAAATGATGGCTATTTTGCCTCTTATCAAATCTTAGGCCAAATAATGGCTGTGACCTGGAAAGAATGGCAAGGTCATTGATTTGAGTAAAATTGGAACACATGTAGCTCTTCCTCTCAAGAGGCAATGTGTCTCTGGACATGTTATTTAACAGAAGCATGTTTGAATGAAAAAGTTGATGCTTGACTTAATGTTAATGGGTATTGCACCACAACATAAATTCACATGTCCTTCTGCACTAAAAAATGAATTATAAATAAAAACCATATTACATATTAAAATATCCCTCTAAGATATAAATGCCATCATCTTATGGTGAGGGTGTACAATATTTTAAAGGTATCTTGAAAATCAAGATTGAAACCAATCTTGTTGATAAATTATGAAAAATTTTCACATGACTAATATGAATACACAAATGTTATACAGGTATTACAAATGACAGTATGTATATAATGGTACAGTTTTACTTTTAGAGACAATCAATATCAAGCACAATGTGTTAATCTAATACTTTAACTAACATACATTCTAACATTGGTATTAGAAATATTGCTGGAAAACTATAAGTAATAAATTTAAGACTAAAGTGAGTACCACAGCCAAGCAAGATTTTACAAGACAATATAAAAGCAAGTGTAATATGTAGATTTAGCTGATTTTACAAATCCAAGCAAGTGAAAAACATATACATGTGTATTTAGCTGAAAAAAATATTTAATTTATTGCCTTTACAAGACTATATAAAAACAAGATCAAAATGTAGATTTAGCCGATTACAAAAGACCCAAGCAAGTGCAAGTTAAAGATTAAGCTAATTTCACAAGACCCAAGCAAGTGAAAAAAAGTAGATTTAGCTGAGTTCATAAGACCCAAGCAAGGGAAAGTTATAGTTTTAGCTGAATACACAAGACCCAAGCAAGTCAAAGTTATGGTTCTAGCTGATTTCACAAGACCCAAATCAAGTCAAAGTTAAAGTATTAGCTGAATTCACAAGACCCAAGCAAGTCAAAGTTATAGTTTTAACTGATTTCACAAGATCCAAGCAAGTGAAAAAGTAGACTTAGCTGATTTCATAAGACCCAAGCAAGTGAAAATTATAGTTTTAGCTGAATTCACAAGACCCAAGCAAGTCAAAGTTAAAGTATTAGCTGAATTCACAAGACCCAAGCAAGTCAAAGTTATAGTTTTAACTGATTTCACAAGATCCAAGCAAGTGAAAAAGTAGACTTCACTGAATTCACAAGTCAGTTTTACAAATGGTTTTCCACAGAAACCTAAACCTTCCATGACTTTAGTACTGAGTTGAGTTGAAATCTTTGTCCGTGTGATTGTCTAAGACTGGAATAAGATAGTCTTTCAGAAAATGACAATGCATACATTTAATACCCGTAGAAATATCTAGAGAGTCATAAGATACATTGTAATTTCTAAATTTCCACATTTTTAAATGTGTATGAAAAACAAGATTTCCTGGTTTGAACCAAATTGTGTATAAAGGAATAAAAAATACAATGTACCACATAGATTTGCCAGATTTTGAAAAGGAGCTTCTGTAACTGTCCATTAATAGCTTCAGCTGTAGCAACACACTTCCTTTTTGACCAGGAGGAACAATCTCATAAATCGTGTTTGTGGAAAAACTTTTATGTTCATCAATAGAAGTTTTACATGTTTTAAACACTTTCAGTACCTGTCCGATCTCACTTTTCATGAAATGCCAAATGATTTTGTTTCAAAAAGATTTTGGTAGGGATTTGGAGGTTGGAAATCTTTCTTCAAATCTTGTTTTGCCATCCGATAGTAGATGACAGTTAGATAAATGATTTAGAGAATTTGATTGTGCTAGTAAAGCTGCACTGGGAGAAACATTTTCTTCAGAAAAAAAAGGCTGGGGATTTTGATGGTTAAACTAATTTATCTAATGGAAATGACAATAACTTTCTTTGCCAAATAGATCTTGATACATCATTCAGGTCAGAATGTAAAAACCAGCCATCTGAGAATGCATTTAGGCTCAACTTCATCATGAAAGCCTTTGCCAACACAATGTAGAATATGATAGCTAAAATTGACATTACAGTTCTGAGCCAGGCTTACTAAATTTGCCAGTATCTGCTTTAAATTTTTTTAAATGTTTTTGTAATTTTTGTCTGCTCTACCTTTTTCCCCCTTTATTTTCCCTATTGCTCTTCCTCTTTTGGATTAACTTTAGAATGTCTGATTCAGTTACAACCTGGTGCAGAAATAAGGACTCTGCTGATGTATTTAAAACTTCCATCAGACAGTCCTTACCTACTTGGGCCATGAAATTAGTATAATATCCTGATTCAATAAATCTACAATAATTTATTTCTTTTCCACCAATCTCCACTTTGAAAACATTACATTAGACAAGAGATCCCTGAGGGATCTTGGCGCCCACCAAAGAATGATCTACATCTGACAATGGAAAGATGGATCTTTTCTCTGCTTTTCAAACTTTTACTACAAACTTCATATAAAATTTGAGAAAGATCCTTTCATTACTTACTAGCTAAGATATATGGCAGTAATAAACTTCAATTATCAAAATCCAAGATGGCTACCTGTTGGCCATCTTGTTCAGCAATTGGTCCCAAAATGCAATATATATGCACAACTAAGGTCCTAGGGGAACCTAAATATGAAATTTGAGACAGATCGTTTCAGTACTTTCAGAGAAATAGCAGTAACAAACTTCAATAATCAAATTCCAAGATGGCGGCCTATCGGCCATTTTTTCCACCGAATGGTCTGAAAATGCAATATGCACAACTAGGGACCTAGGGGAACCTGCACATGAAATTTGAGACAGATTATTTCAGTACTTTCTGAGAAATAGTGGTAATAAAACTTCAATTACCAAAATCCAAGATGGCTGCCTGTCAGCCATCTTGTTCACCGATCGGTCCCAATATGCAATATGCACAACTAGGGACCTAGAGGAACCTACAAATACAATTTGAGACAGATCCTTTCAGTACTTTCTAAGAAATAGCGGTAACAAATTTCAACTATCAAAATCCAAGATGGCGGCCTGTCGGCCATCTTGTTCACCGATCAGTCAGAAAATGCTGTATGCACAACAAGACCTCTAGAGGAACATGAAATTTGAGACATATCCCTTCATAACTTTCTGAGAAATAGCGGTAACAAACTTTAACTATCAAAATCCAAGATGGCTGCCTGGCGGCCATCTTGTTGGCCGATCGGTCCCAAAATGCAATATGCACAACTAATGACCTAGGGGAACCTGCACACGAAATTTGAGACAGATCCCTTCATAACTTTCTGAGAAATAGCGGTAACAAACTTCAATTGTCAAAATCCTAGATGGCGGCCTGGTGGCCATCTTGCTGTCTGATCGGTCCAAAAATGCAATATGCACAACTAGGGCCCTAGGGCAACATACATATGAAATTTGAGAAAGATCCTTTCAGTACTTTCTAAGAAATAGCGGTAACAAATTTCAACTATCAAAATCCAAGATGGCGGCCTGTCGGCCATCTTGTTCACCGATCAGTCAGAAAATGCTTAATGCACAACAAGACCTCTAGAGGAACCTGCACATGAAATTTGAGACATATCCCTTCATAACTTTCTGAGAAATAGTGGTAACAAACTTTAACTATCAAAATCCAAGATGGCTGCCTGGCGGCCATCTTGTTGGCCGATCGGTCCCAAAATGCAATATGCACAACTAATGACCTAGGGGAACCTGCACACGAAATTTGAGACAGATCCCTTCATAACTTTCTGAGAAATAGCGGTAACAAACTTCAATTGTCAAAATCCAAGATGGCGGCCTGGTGGCCATCTTGTTGTCTGATCGGTCCAAAAATGCAATATGCACAACTAGGGCCCTAGGGGAACCTGCACATGAAATTTGAGACAGATCTCTTCAGTACTTTTTGAGAAATAGCGGTAACAAACTTTAACTATCAAAATCCAAGATGGCTGCCTGGCAGCCATTTTGTTGACGGATCAGTCCCAAAATGCAATATGCACAACTAGGGCCCTAGGGGAACCTGCACATGAAATTTGAGACAGATCTC